>NW_028288850.1:0-300000 GCF_059628265.1 Tinamus guttatus
ATTTGGTGCTCATTTCATTCTGTATTTTTTAATTCCTAATTTTCTCTTTTCACCTAAGCATCTTTTAGATACATGGACCTGATTCTTTTAGCAGTGGATCCTAAAATGTTGCATAGAGCAGTTCATAATGATTTTCATGGTCTGAATAAGCATTTTATAACTGTGTTGTATGCCCATAGGATACTTGCAGAAACAGATAATTTGAGAAGATCAGTAGCTGATTGTGTTGCAAGAGAACCATCTGAGATGTGCAAAAGTTTCAAACAAAGGAGCAGACATATCAGAAGATGTTGTAATTGCAAGTAATCATAATATTTAATAATTTAAAATGATAGAATTGAAAATTACCCTTGAAAAATTTGAAAATAGGGGAAATTCCCCCCCCCCTTTTTTTTTTGTTTGTTTGCTTGCTTGGTTGGTTGGTTTGGGTTTTGTTTGTTTTGTTTTGTTTTTTAACTTGTCATTTTCTTTGGAAAATTTTGGCTGTATGAGCTACAAAGAAGACTGACTTTTATTTAGGGTTATTTTAGGTGGTCAAAGCAATATGAAGCACATTGCAAAGAAGAATCCCAAACAAGAATTAGACACAAATTTCTGAAATCTAAAATAAAGTTTTTTAAAGGCATATTTTAGAATGCTAAAGGAGAAAGTAACTTAATGTAGTTACTCTATCAATAGAGGAAATTATGACAGAATGAGCAAGTAAGGCTGAAAGTGGTTGTATGGCATCATTATCATTCTCTGAAAATAGAGCTGTAAAATAGCAGAGGCAACTACTGAAGTAAGATTGGTAGAACAGTACTATTAGTAGTAGATATTAGTTAGTACCATAAAACATTCATGTCTAGGCATCTGAGCCTAAAATTACTAATTTTCCTGAAACATTAAAAGTGAAAGTAAAAAACACATTGTCTTAATTTCCTACTTAAGATGCCAAGTGCATATGGCTCTGCAAACTCAGAGGAGCATATGTTAAACACAAATGGGTATACCTCCCAATCTTCCGTTTTGCATGTATTCAACCCCTGCAATGCTAATGGGTGATATTCACGCTTATCAAATAGTGAATGTGCCCCAGAATGTAAGCATCTGCTTCAAATTTCCTGGCTTTTGTTGATTTGTCCCAGTCATAAAGCTATTTAAGTGTACGTTTCCGTTACTAAATAACATAAGTAATAATGATGCAGTTGCTGTGCTTATCTATCTACCAACAGCTGTTGCTTTTGGCTGCTTATTATTATTTACTTTTTTCAAGACATTTCCTAGTTAAAATCCAGTAAGCGTTTTTAATAGCCACTGATTTTACTCTTATTGAAAATTAATAAGAATTTAAGGAAAATATAAATTGTTCTGTATGCTTACACAATCCATATATCTTAAAATTTATCAACACAATTTAAGATCCTGGTGGAGAGGCATATTGAAATCTTTATTTCTTACCACTGATTTCAGTAAAATTATATAACCATACTTTGAGAATAATGTTATGAAAGATATTTACCAAATGAGTTGCAAGATTACTAAAATTACTGAAAACAAAAACAAACAAAAGTAGGAACCTATCATACATGGACCTTTTTCTTGTTGAGTTGTCTTGTCTGTCTTGTTTGTCTTGTTGAGTTGTGTTGTAGACACACAATTGACTATTGTATCAGGTAGAAAATCTCATCTGTTTTTTGTAGGGACAAACGTAAGTGTAATACTCAGCTCCTTATCAGTTTTGAAAGCACGAACACTGGCTTTGGCCAAATCTCTGGCCTGGAAATACAAACATATTCTGGCCAAACTCCTGAATATATGCAATCAGGCACATGCATACAAACTACTAGAAGAACACATTAACTTCCTTTTGGAATTTCTTTAAGAATATTTAAGTAACTTAATGCCTCTCTACTATTTCCTTAAAAGAATCATTAGTCAATAGAAGTTTTACCTATGTAAATGTTTGCATTTACTGGAAAAAAAAAGTTATCTTTTAGCCAAGACTTTTGTGAAATGCAGTAATTCATGCTGGAGAGTCAGATAATCTGATTCTCATCACCACAGTGTTAAGTCTAGAAAGTTCTGAAACAAATCTATCACATTAAAGCATCTACTTGAGCAATATGCTAACATTCATTCATTTAAATAATGTGTTTTTTTGGTACTGCTGAGACATGCATGTTAATAAGAAAACTAGGAATTTCTTGACTATTCAATGAAATGGTACTGAAAGGGGCAGATTCTTAACACTAACAAAAAATAGAAAAGCAAGTGCTAGCTGTAAAAGAAAAAAAAAGCCACTAGATTTGCCAACTGTATAAAATCATGCAATGCAGTTGTTTTTTGTTTTCCATTCCAAAATAATATGTCTAAAACACATCCAGAGTTCACACAGTTTGCACAACAGCTCTCTCATCAGACAATAAACACAACATACAGCTTCAAACTGAGTGATAGCTGCTCTTACTCAATATGCTCAGCATTGCCCACCAATCTCATATTTTAGCTTCCGTTTTTGCATTCCTCTAGCCCTTTCTGAAAAACATAACAACAAGAGCTCAGTCTAGCAGTTTCTGTGACAGATTTTCATCTTCTTCTCCACCAAGCATTTTTCATAGAGCCCAACAAACAGGAAGGTCATTATCAGCAATGTTCTGTGTGAGAAAGTGAGATTAAAATGAAAGCAAACTGGCTAATTATTGCATTGCTGAAGGAAGTCTAGCTATATAGGAAAAAGACATGTTTCCATCACTGACTCTTGCTTTATTATTTTTCTTTTTTATAGAGATTTTAAATTAAAAGGTTAAATAGTGTGTTATTGATTAATGATGTCATAATATTCTAAAATATTTTTTATCGTAAAATTAGAATTCATTGAATAGTGTTTGGCAGTGTAAGAATTAAATGAATTCTAACCATTTTGGTTTGAAAATAATGGTTTGAACTGATATTCCTTTCATTGCAAATACATTGGACATTCAAAAAAATATGCCATATAGTTTGAATAAATGTTTTCATGTTTGAAGATTTCCTGAGCCAAATTTGGGGGATTTTTTTCCAAGAATTTGTCCAGTTGCTCTTTGCATCCATGGAAAGATTCAGCATTCACAACCTCCCTTGACAAGGAATTCCATCACTTGTGAAACTATTCATTTCATGAACCACTTATGTGGTCAATTATACAACTGCTCCTCCCTTACTCTCACTCACATTTTACAGTCATACTAACAGAGATGCTAAGCAGTCATTTCCCAATCATACTTTTCATGATCTTCTCTGTCATCTCTTCTTCTTTTTTTTTTTTCTGAAATGCCCTAATCTTTGCTGGCATTTCTCACAAGATTTTCATACTTTTGACCATGTTTCCTATCTTTCTCCGCATCTTTTCCCAACTAAGTTGTGTTTAAGATTGAAAGAATTCGGGGCAGTAAACACTCAAAACCAGGCCATACAAAGGATTTATAAACGTTGCAGACCTTTCATTTTTCTGTTCCATTCTTCATCATCACTAACACCCAGTTTTCTTCCTCAGCTGTGCTTTTAATTCACCCTGCTTGATATTGTATCTTTATTTGCCAAGAACATTTTTAAATCATTTTGTACTAATTTATTCTAAACCACATTTATCTATGTTTGCTTCAAGACTGCCAGGGAACAGTAGCATAAGTTTTCCTAAAATCAGATACACAAAATCCTCAGCTTTTCCTAATACTGAGTTTCCAATAACTGGGTTGGTTACCTTGCAAAAGAACAAAGTCATGTTGGTTGGACATAATTCGTCCTAATTAATCCACATTGGCTGTCAGGGATCTTTTCCACTTAATCGTCCTCTAGTTGTTTATAAACTGATTGTGTGAGAAATCATTAACTATCATTCTGGGCATGAAAGGTAAGGCTTGAATATGCAGTTGCGCTTAAAGAGTTGCCATTCTTCAACAGAGCCTTAAGAATTGTCAGTGCATGTGCTTTTAGGCTATCACAAGCCCCAGGCATACTATTCTAACTTTGCTTTCTAACAAATGAAAGATGATGTATTAAATCAGCTAAAAAGTAGAAACAGCAGAAGACATTTCTGCCCCAGTAAACTGAGTGGGCCAAAAATATGGCTGGTTCTGGAGCTGAATCACAAATACATGAAACAACCCTTTCTGTATGAGGAAGAGGACAGCTGACAGAGCACTGAGAGCCTGAGTTATCTAGTTTTACATTGTGACTGGACATCTGTCAGCACCCTCAAACCTCAGTAGTGGAGACTGAAAGCATTTTTTTCTTCATACTGTAAAAAGCTACATATAGTGCCACAGATCAGCTGAAATGCAGCGACTCAGTCCTGAGCCTCAGCTATTAAGATGACTGCTGCACAATTTCTTCAGTAAACTTTTTGCCTAACTTTTGAAAGAGCTGTGTTTGCCCTCTTTAGTTCTCTTTGATCCAGCCACTGTATGAAAATCCCATAGATAAACATTAATTATTCAGCTAATTCCTTAGATGCTTTCCATTTTAAAACATTTAAAGAGCATGATTGAAAAATATGTAACTAAATCAATGATACGAGCTGCTTATCACTTATAACAGTATTGAAACAAATGAAACGTTTTACTTTTCTTACTGATGAAGTTTTCGTACTCTTGTTGACACAAGACTTTCCACTATATTTCAAGCTACATGTTAGTAACCCCCTAATGCACAAATCTACCATCATTCCAAACACTGATATGTTTCCCTGAAATTTCCCTAAGCCAAAGTCATTTAAAATATATTAGTACTTGGTTTCAGCACAGTACTCAGAAGGTCTGAAATCAGTCTCTACTTGTATGATAAGCTAATACAAAGAAAAATTACTTAGCTGGTCTTTGATTTTTCCTCAGTTCAGTAACTACTTTGGTAACTACACCTAGTTACTGAATACAATAGTGATGAATTGTCCACCAAGCCAGAATCCTGTAGTAATCCACCTGGGCATACTGAAAATATGATGCAGTTTTTGTAAGATGACCCAACATACCTTAAAATGACAGTGAAACAAAAGAGAATTTAGAGGGAACTTCAGTCAGAAGAGAACATGAAAACTGAAATGTTATAATACAGGACCTGCTCCTGAACTAAAGTGACTCTCATCAACCAGTGAACAGGCAGAAATAAATTGAAGAGTATTATTTAGATCCCTGTTACAGGTCAGCTTGTGCTGTAGGTGGAGGAATCATTCAAGATGGTGTTTAAATAGCCAATTTTATATCATAATCAGACCAGCCACCTGCTTGTTACATTGTCAAATGCAGGCCCTATCAGCTCACATAAGCACTACATTAAAGAGAAAATAAACTAGTCTTCCCCTGTACACTTAACATAAGTTGTCTGTATATTCCTTTGTAGTAGAAGAAAAAACAGGGCTTCTTTATATATCTCAATTACAACAAATCACTTTTTAACCCCAATTAGTTTCCAATAAAATCAATTCTTTCTTAGAACAAGATGTACTTTTTGTCGAGGGTCACTCTTGCACCAAGTGCCAGGGCCCTCCCCACAAACCAGAGGAAACAACACCTCCACACAAAGTGAGGTCAACTCCACTCTGCTGTTGTCTGCAGCAGAGCTTTATACCAGTGCAGGTGGGCATGCGCTAAGGAGCAGCACTCATTGGCTACAGGCTCCCAGCTGATTGGTTCTCCTCCAGGTGCTTGGTTGCTAGGCGTCGGTCCAGTTCCCCACAAACTCCACTTTCCTATATATTCTTACTAAGGCCCCAACATCTCCCCCTCTTTTTTCCAAAAAAGAAAAATTAGCAATAAACATTGCAACATTTACAAAAAACAAATTAACATAGCTGTAAGCCTCAGCATTTCCCCTCTTTTTACAAAAACAAAAAATTGGCAATATCATGCATCAAATATTACAAATAAAAACATAGTTGCAAACACAAATATAATCATTCTGGTCACGCTTATGATAGTGTTTCATTTTTAAATTCCCAAGACAAAAGAAAATGGTCCCAAAGGAATACACAATTTCATTTTGCTTACAACCACAGAAATTCTTCTTGGAAAGGTAATTGTGCTCTTCATTTCAGCAACAGGAGAAGGAAAAAATCTTGCCCTTTGGAGCTGGGGAGGATGGGGGTCCAAGTTAGTATGGTCAGACTGGATATGCTATCAGTTTTAGTTTTCAACCGCTGGAAAGTTCTTCCAGTCACAGAGTCTGCCGCTCTTTTCAGTTCCAGACCTTGAGGAAGCTGTCCCACGATCCTGTTGCCACTGCCATTCCATCATCAGTCACACCTAAGCAACTGACACAGTTATCATGACCGGCAAGGACACCTGCTCTATCAGCGTATCCCAGACATTGCAGTTGAGGTTGTCATAACCAGCTAGGAAGAGACATAGCTGTCCCAGATTATAAGCTTGCCATCCTGGGAGGCACTGACTAGAAGCCTGGAATCAGTCCCCCAGTGCATTGCGTAAATTTTAGCCAAGTGTTCCCAGAGTGTTGTTCTAGTATGCATTTGAATTCTCCCCACGGGGTCAATGTTGGCTGTGATCCGAGCCAAGATAGCGTTAGCACATGCCTTCCTAGCATCCCTGATTTGGTTTTTCAGTTGCTCGGCCTCCTGGCGTAACTGGTCAAGCTCACTCATTTTCCCATGCTAAAGTTGCACCTCACTGCCACCTCAGAGAGGACCACAAATCTGCTCTTCCGTCCGCTGCTCATTACTCTGTCCGGTTCGTCCACCCGCCCTGGCCTGCTCCCGGCGACACTGCAGCTTGTGGGGCGGGAGAAGGAGAAGAGGGTGGCAGTTGGGGGGGGGGGGGGGGGGTCGCTGGCTCTCAGCTCCTCCCCAGGGGACCAGTGCACATCAATTCTAATATGTGCATGTCAGTCTCTAATCACTGTGGATTTTGCCACAGAGAGGTTGACTCCTGTGCTTCCGCAGGTTGCGGCGGAGAGTTCGCAGAGGCAGCCATTGTCTGGGGATACTTGTTTGCCGCGTCCCTCACAACACGGCGGCTCCCGTTTCCCTGTATCGGCGTGCCATTCTTGCGGAACCGTGATCGGCACTCCGCTGCCTTATGCCCGAACCTTTGACATCTCGTACAGGTCCCATTGAATCCTCTCGGGCCCATATCCTCCATCCTGAATCTGTTAGGACACTTCCTCCTCATGTGTCCTAATCGACCACATAGGAAACATGTCCCATGAAATCTCTTGTCTTCCTTTCTAGACATTCTTTCTCCTTTAATTGCTGCAGCCAAAGCCGCACCATGTATTTTTGCTTTTTGTTCTTCCTCCATCAATGGCGCTTGGGCACAGGTCTCTATCATTTGGACAATTGAAGCTCCTGGTGGCAAAGTAGCTAACAGTTGCTTGCAAGTTTGGTTTGCGTTTTGAACTGCTAGATCTTTTGCCAATATTGCTTTCATTTCCGCAGGCACATTAGGTGCCATATCCAGGGCTTCCTTCAGTCGATCAACAAAGTTGAAAAAAGACTCATTCGGCTTTTGTGTTATTTTTGTGTATGGTAACTGTGGCGTTCCTATTTGTGGTAGTGCAAGAAAAGTGGCTAGCGCTGCATTTTTTGATTGCTGTAGTATCCTGGGGTGGAGCGCTGCCTGGGCCTCGGTTGCCCGGTAACGCCCATTCCCCATCAGTTGATCAAGGGTGGCAACCCTTAATGGATCATCCATACTGCGATTTAAATTCTCCAATTGTTTTTCCTCTAATCTTTCCTGCCATTTTGCTAACCAAAGCATATAAGCGGTAGAGGAAAGCAGGAGCTCCATTATCGCTCTGCTATCCGCAGGCACCATATGGGAATATTTAAACAGAGCAGAGACCTGATTTCTCACCAACTTATTGTCGTGCCCATACTGCATTACTGTTTTTTGTATGCCTTGAACAAATTTCCAATCAAGAGGTTCCCACCTGGGGCCCTGGGCTCCCATTACTACAGGAGCTGCTAGTGGTGTTAATACAAATTCTCCTTGTAACTGAGCATTCTCTATGAGTCCTTTATACCGTGCTCCCACATTAAATGTTGGATCAACAGGTGGCATTCCCTCATCATTACTTCCACCTGCAGTGGCTGGGAGCTCCGGCAACAATCCTTCTTCAGCTGGGTCACTTCCTCCAGCTGCTTTCTTTTGAATCTTAGGAGCATCTTTTCATGCCTCCCACTGCTCCAATTGTTTGTCTACATTTTCCAACCCTTCCACTATAGCCCTATGGGCAGCCTTATAGGCTGCCTTCACATCTCTGGCCTTGGACCCACCGTCTAGTCGCCGCATTTGTTCTAATAATCATAGAATCATAGAATGCTTAGGGTTGGAAGGGACCTCTAGAGATCATCTAGTCCAACCCCCCTGCATACGCAGGGACACCTAAAGCACGTGGCACAGGACTGCATCCAAGCGGGTTTTGAAGATCTCCAGAGAAGGAGACTCCACAACCTCTCTGGGCAGCCTGTTCCAGTGCTCTGTCACCCTCACTGTTAAGAAATTTTTCCTTAAGTTCCTGTGGAACTTTTGGTGCTTCAGTTTCCGGCCATTTCCTCTAGTCCTATCAGTGGCCACCACTGAAAAGAGACCATCCCCGTCCTCTGCACTCCCTCCCTTGAGGTATTTATATACACTGATTAGATCCCCTCTCAGCCTTCTCTTCTCCAGGCTGAACAGGCCCAGCTCACTCAGCCTCTCCTCATAGGGCAGATGTTCCAGGCCCCCGATCATCCTTGTGGCCCTGCGCTGGACTCTCTCCAGCAGCTCCACATCCCTCTTATACTGTGGAGCCCAGAACTGGACACAGTACTCCAGATGCGGCCTCACCAGGGCTGAGTAGAGGGGCAGGATCACCTCCCTCGACCTGCTAGAGATGCTCTTCTTAATGCAGCCCAGGATCCCATTGGCCTTCTTGGCCACGAGGGCACACTGCTGCCTCATGGTCAACTTGTCGTCCACCATCACACCCAGGTCTTTCTCCGCAGAGCTGCTCTCCAGAAGGTCAGTCCCCAGCCTGTACTGGTGTCTGGGGTTATTCCTCCCCAGGTGCAGGACCTTGCACTTGGCCTTGTTGAATTGCATGAGGTTTTTCACCGCCCAGTTGTCCAGGTCCCTCTGGATGGCAGCACAGCCCTCTGGGGTATCAGCTACTCCTCCCAGTTTCGTGTCATCAGCAAACTTGCTGAGGGAGCACTCTGTGCCTTCATCCAGGTCATTGATGAATAAATTGAACAGGACTGGACCAAGGACTGACCCCTGGGGGACCCCACTAGCCACAGGCCTCCAACTAGACTCTGCAGCACTGATCACCACACTCTGAGCTCTGCCATCCAGCCAGTTCCTAATCCATCTCACTGTCCACTCATCTATCCCACACTTCCGGAGCTTGCCCAGGAGGATGTTGTGAGGGACGGTGTCAAAAGCCTTGGTGAAGTCGAGATAGACGACATCCACCGCTCTCCCCTCGTCTATCCAGCCGGTCATTTCATCATAGAAGGGTATCAGGTTAGTCAGGCAAGATTTCCCCTTGGTGAATCCATGCTGACTACTCTTGAGCACCTTCTTGTCCTCCATGTGCCTGGAGACAACAGCCAGTATGAGCCATTCCATCACTTTTCCGGGGACGGAGGTGAGGCTGACTGGCCTGTAGTTGCCTGGGTCCTCCTTCTTGCCTTTTTTGAAGACTGGCGTGACATTGGCCTTCTTCCAGTCTTCCGGCACCTCCCCCGTTCTCCAGGATCTTTCAAAGATGATGGAGAGCGGCTTAGCTATGGCATCTGCCAGCTAATTCTGTCATTCTCTCTGCCTGTCCCCGAAGTTCTTGTCGCATTTTTTGAACCACGGCATTATCATCATCCGATCCATCTGGGATCGGTACTTTAACTGGGTCCACTTCCATTTCGGGCGCTGTGGGGGTTGGTCGCTTTTCCCCCTCCCATTCGGGCACTGTGGGAGGTGGTCGCTTTTCCCATTCGGGTGCTATGGGGGGTGGTCACTCCTCCCCCTCCCACAGGGGGAGATATTCATCCACTCCCCCCCATACTTCTCGTTCGGCCAAAGTTACCGGACACGCCTGTTTAGGTGAGGTTACCTTTCTCTTATTATCTATTTTCTTACACTGAATTGGCTCAGTATTGTTAGTACATTCAGAACTTTCAGACCCGTTTTCCTCTTCTTCTCCATGGAGCGCTTCCCAGAACGCAATAGCGACTAACCGCTCAAACATAGGCCATATGAGACGATATGTCTTTGTGAGGCGCCACGCTTCCTCCGAGCCTAATTGTACACCGTCCCATAGTTCTTTTCCTACTCGCTCCCATGATTCAAATTTACATGCCTGGGAGGCTTCTTCTATGATTTTTCTCTTCTTACAAAATAGCAACAAATCGGTTAACTCAGTTTTCGAGACCTCAATCTTAGTTTTTTGAGCAAGCCTTACGAAGCGTTCAACAGTATCATGTTCCATTGCTGTTGCAGCAACTTCCACTGCGGCAATTCCCATTCTGACTCACCAGGTCGTGATCACAATCCGCTTCCAGTAAGATCCCTCGCGTTCTCGCACGATCACGTCGCCCACGATCACGTCGCCCACGATCACGTCGGGGTCACCAGATGTCAAGGGTCACTCTTGCACCAAGCGCCAGGGCCCTCCCCACAAACCAGAGGAAACAACACCTCCACACAAAGTGAGGTCAACTCCACTCTACTGTTGTCTGCAGCAGAGCTTTATACCGGTGCAGGTGGGCATGCGCTAAGGAGCAGCACTCATTGGCTACAGGCTCCCAGCTGATTGGTTCTCCTCCAGGTGCTTGGTTGCTAGGCGTCGGTCCAGTTCCCCACAAACTCCACTTTCCTATATATTCTTACTAAGGCCCCAACAACTTTTCATCATAATTCACCATAATAATACTAAAGCTCATTGATTGTTTCTATTTTTATTGGCATGAAGATAAAACGAATACATGAACATTAGTCCAAGTACTGACTCCCACCACTGTGTCATTGCAATTGAAACATTTCCATGGATATCATTATAAAATGATGAATAGCTGGATGATTTGACGAAAAACTACTTGTACAGAGACACAGACGCATATGAGAAACAGTCGTCTTGCTTTGGGTGATAATTTCACTATTTTAAAAAAATTCTCCTATTCCAGAATGAAATCACTTTAAAACATTTGGAAGTTTCACATGGTTCAAATTTTAAAAAGGCCTGTATTTCAGGCTAATTGAAATGCATTTGGTTTTAAAAACCAGATTTTTTTTTCATTTGAGCTTTTAATTTCTGCTATTAACAGCCATCAGAGGCTTCATAATGTATGAATATAACAACAAAAATTTCCTTTGAAAAAGAAATTTGAAACATTTCTTCTGAAAGGTAAAAAGGAATTTTTACTTTGAAAATACATATTTTCAAACAAGTCTTTCAAAAGTTTTTACTTTCAAGAAACTGGCTAGTTGAAACATATTCAACTAGCATTATTAAAATATGAAAATGCTTGTTTCAGCTTCAGCAATATCCATGAGAACGTTTTGAAATGTAAATAACTGTGTATGCTTATGTGCATGTATGTGTACATACCTACACATATGAAGGACTGGGTTTTTCTCTAAAGAAATCTCCAGTACTCAAAATAACTCAGTCCATCTCCACAGTCTAGATGGACCTACTTATCATCTCCTGTGAGTATCTGGTTATGAAAAATGTAATTAATTCCCCCAACATTGATATATTTTTCATTGATGACAAAAAACAAATCAGCTGATTTGTTTGCATATCAAATAATTCATCTAGTGCAACTTGAGAGAAATTCTAGATCTACGCATTCTTTATATCAAGACCCCATAATTTCCTAAACTTAAACTGTTAAGAAACAATAAAATATATCCAAGTATGCCATATCTGATTCAGAACTGAACTTTGCATTTTTAGAGCAAAATGTGCCTAGATTTCTATTATTATATTATTATATCTATATTATACTTTAGTTACATTATATTCTTTATATTGTAATATATTAATATTTATTTATATTTTGAACTGTTGCATCTCAAAGTATCTTGTTTCCCTGATCTCCAGTTATCAACTTGATAAACTGAATGAAGAAGTATAAACTATCCTATGAAACTTGAAAGATTTAGTATTTGCAACTGCATCTTTGCCAAAATTTAGGATGATCTGTCACCGATCCAAGCTTATAAATGTCTTACAATATGAAGCATAACTGGACATTTTGAGATTTATTAATAATTCTTACCAGTTACACGGCTCAGCAATTGATATCCCTCCCAAGAAAAAAATAAATGGATGCTACCCAAATGCAAAACAGTTCCCTTAAAGCTCTTTCTATTCACACTTCTCCCTGACAGCTGAATCTCTTTTATTCTATTTGCCAAGGAAACACTTATTGCAAATCCATACCCAAAAAGACTAACTAGAATAATGGAGGCAGCACTGCCAATCTTTTCCTTCATTTATGAATCCTCTCATTCATCACAAGGCTTTAAAATATTTTAACAGTGAATTCCACCTTCTCAAGAGCTCCTAAATAATTTTTGGCAACACCAAACTAATAATTCTATTATATTCCGCTTAAAAATTCTTTACCTACCACTTTTGCAGCTTCTGACTTAAACTAATACCACTGAAAAATATGAAACAATATGGAAAATTGTTGCAGCTTGGAGCGGGTCAGGAATGCCAGACAACAACTTCATAGAAGCTGGAACTGACTTCCTTTCTTTTTAGCTTACATGGAGTACATTTATATGATTCTAACAGTTAGTGATGTAATTACACAGGCTCCTAATTGGTAGACAATAATCTAACTAAGACCCTTACAGCCCCCCTTACTTGTTTAGCTCATCCTTTTAGTTCAACAGCTCTTTTATTCCCTCTGACCTTGGTCTACTTCCTTATCTCCTAGTTAGCAGTCCCTTTGTTCTTTCACTGAAACCTGAAGGCTGGAATTGAGCAGGCCTGCTGGGCAGCCATGTCCGCGGCTCTCTAACCATTCCTCTACAGAAAATATGTTTTATTTACTGCCACCAGCAGGATGAAACCAAGGAAGGTTGATTTTTCTGTAAAAGAAGTTTCAGGAAGCTTTTCAATTCCTTTCATAAAGGAAGTGTAAGTGTCTCTTCATGGCAGAGCTTGATAAGATACCATAAAAAGAGGATTTGGAGATGCACTTAAACTAATGATTCAAAAATATAGTATCATTAAGGAAATAAGTCTATCAGGTGTACAATGACAGCACTGTGGGGCTTTGTAAAGAAAGCATCTGATGTATTGGGACACTTTCTAAGATAGCTGTCACAAAAATGAAAAAGTCTGTTTATAGCTATTTTGTATGTTTTGCTATTTTATAGCATGAAACAAATGTATTTCAAAACAAAAGATATGAAATATTCCATGTAATGCATAATAATTGACAAATAAGAAATATTTTTAACCAAACTCCCCATATATTTTAGCTTGACATTCAGAAACAGTAATCCTAGTTTACTTGTATTCAAACACTTAAGTAACATTTCTTCCCTGAAAAATGGTGTCTAATTATTTTTCACTGCAGATATATAAAATACTGCCCAAAGAATAAATATGCTGAATAAATAATTATCCAAAGATAAATTTGGGCTGGTATAAGAGACAATTTTTGCAGTTAGCTGCTATTGTATTTTTCATCACATTTCCCCAGTTCAATACTGAATATAGACTTTTTTTTTAAAGTCTACGCCCTTTCTCCCTCTTTCGCCATACTCAAGCACAGAACATTTAAAGGCTGCAGCTGTAGAGAACGCACAGAACAATAAAGGCTCATACCGTCTCCTCTGCTGTTTAATACCAATTGGCTTGTTAATAGAATAAGGCAATCCATGAATGTAGGCACTCCGGCACCTAGCCACTTTCTCCAGAGTCAGGTGCTCACAGCTAGATGGTAAACTCATCCCAGTATAAGTAGTGCGAGGCTAATAGTCAAAAAAAGAAACCTGGAAACAAAATGCTACATAACGAATTTCATCCAAGTATGCTATTCAAAATGAGCTTAGCACTCCTTTGCCTGGAAAGCAAATGCCCCTCTCTTCAGCTGCTACAATCGCCGATCACCCTCTTGGATACAGGAAGTTGGCTGCTTATTTCCATCTAGTCATACTCCAACCAATTACTGATTAAGCAGATAAAGCAGAAAGTCTTTAGCTTCTCAGAAACAGCTTCCCCCACCCCTAGGCACTGATTGTTTCTGTAATCTTTTTTTTTTTTTTGGTAGACAGAGACTGTAAGCAGAGTTTGGTCAGTTAAGCCCAATGTCTAAAAAGCCACAGACTGAATTTACTTTGAAGCAGGAGATGGGGCTGTAAGGCTACTTTCGTACAGATCAAATGATCTCTTTAGGAGGAAGGGAAGCTCTCCACAAGTCCATTTCAAAAGGTCAAGTAACTTTTCAGATTCATAGTATGAGCTCAAAAGGATTAGATAATGATATAAAAAATGATTCCAGGGTTTAATTTCTGGGAAGGCAAAAAGAAGATCGTACATGCATTTGCAAAGTGTAATTCTTTGTGACATGCTTCTCATTATGTAAAAGTATTAATGCAAATTAACAATTAAAACATATATATGAGACCTCACATAAGAACTTAACTCAGACCATGACTGACATTAATATATTAAATAGTCATCTGTATAAAAGATGAAGCTGTTTTAAAACATTTAACCACTCAAGAGTACCCATGTGATTGTTTTCATGAAAGCGCATCTACTGTGGCCTGAACTACTTTTGCCTTTGCACAATGCTCCTTCAGGTCCCAACTGCATAAAACAGAAAAGTGGTACTTTAGAGGCATCTTGGAAATCACACTAAATCAAATTAAAAGCTTGATGTTACACTGCAACATTAGAATTTGTGCAACACAAAGGAGAGTCACATCCTGCACAAAAAAAAAAAGGGCTGTCTCACTGAGAACTGGAAAACAGTTGCTTTCCAATACAGTATTACGTGCACCTAAGTCTATCTGACGAATATTAGTCCTCCTGAATGGCTGGAATTAAATCAAAGGAGGCTGCAAAGGTGGAACCCCAACAGGAAACAAGGCAATAAGAAAGATAAGGCTCCGAGAGAAAACAATGGAGCCAGGGGAGCATTTCCAAGCAGGGAATACCCTCGGCCTGGTTTCTAGCGGGGTGGCAAAATTTGCCTTTCCCAGGCTACTGAATGCTAGAAAAAGAACTGAGTGATAAGATGGTGCCTAACCATCTTTGTAAAGGTACACAAGGAACAGGGATGCCCACTGCAAGGGAGTCTGCTGCCACAAAACAGGCTGCTGCTTTGACACAGAAAGAAATAATGGGAAGGAGGGATACTTATGAGATCTGCCAAGAAGAAGTTAAGATGTTAAGCAGCTGAGCATGTTGGCCATATAAATTTGCTTACTTGTTTTTCTCTGGGCTTTATAACTTTGAAGGGGAAAAAAAAATCTGTGATTCTTTGTTTGACAACACTGATTTGGGAACACAAATTCTCAGTTCAGAAGTAACCAAAGTGAGTGACTTTGGAAGCATGGACCATGGCTGCACCTATGTTCTCCCTACTGGAATAGGAGAGACTGATGTCCAGGGAAGGCAATCAGGACATGGACCTAGTGATGCCACCAAAGTGACCGCCTGAAAGCCAGAAACAGTTCATCCCATATCTGTGGCATGCATCAAAATAAAATAAAAAAAATGTTAAGGGTCAAAAAAAGTCAGGCTAAGGCTGACAGCTGTCTCTCCCTTACCTTTCACTGCATCACTGTGTCCTCAACTGTAAGAGAAAAGTGTTTTTCCAGTTGTTCTAAATTCTATTAATGTCCTGAAACTTTTTTTGTGGGTATAATGCAAAGATCATTTTGCATGCACAGCAACCATAAATTTCAGCTCAAGTTAAGTAAATGTTATAGTGCATTAATGGCCATTTTGAGAAGGAAAAGGGAATACATAATCCTGAAAAGATAAAAATGACTGAAGTGAGACTGCCTGATAATCTGCATTAGTCTTTTTCATGTGCTGATAATACTACAGGAGATATAGTTTATATATATTTTTTAGAGCATAAGATATTTAGAGCATAAGATAAGTGAAAAACAGAAGCTGAAAGACGTGGGGAGCAGAAGCACAGTCACAGTTTTATTTTTCTCTGTATTTAACACACATTCATCCTTTCTCCTTACTTGCAATGCATTATTTTTTCAGCTTAAAGAAAAGGATAGAGGGACAGTATGTTTATGCATCTATCAGAAGCTTTAAAGATTTTTAGGATGCTACTCATTAATATTTTTTCCTTTCTAGAATGATATAAAAAAGCTTTTTTACGCCACTGAGCAAGACTGTTTCTATCCCATAACAAGTTAAAATAAGATATATCATTTTAGTATTGAAAGAAGCAAAATAGAGTAATGCAAAATATCTATAATGAACTTTGAATGAGCTTTCTCATTTCTCTATGACAGCCTCATAAATTTTGCTATGCCAGAAGCACATTGCCCTCTGCAGGTTGATTTAGTACAGTACTCCATGCAACAATTCATTCCTTCTATTTGCCTGAAGCATAAGGTAACTCCTACATTCTGGAATGATGGTATCAATTGTGGAAAGCTTTAAAACTATGTATTTATTGTATTGCTACCAAATATTATTTTGCCTAATGTTTTCAGAACAAATGTAAAGGTTTTTAAGATCCAAATATAGAGTAGCTACATAGATTTATAAAGAAAGATAATTGCATCAAATAGCATGAAAAATCATGCATTAAATGTGAAAAGAAACAGTCCTGATGGACTTAAATTTGTTTAAATAATTTGTTGTTCTTTAGAATTTATTCTTTGTTGTTAAAATATTCAGTTTTAATAGCTGGATTGGTTAATTTTCATTACATAGTTCAGACAGAAAGAAGTTCAGAAATTTGCATTAAAAATAGACATCTATTTTCATAGATCTGTAAAATTTTAAGGGAATATTCTATCTGAACTCTTTTAGCTATTGAAAAATAGAACATGAAATTCCTTAAAATGAGGAACTGTGAAAATGCTGCCTTGTTCTTTTTCCTTTCTTAGATAAGACAGAGCTCCTTATCCATTTTCCCCCAAAATGCAGTAAATATTATGCCTAGTCTTCACTTAGCCTTTTAATCTTTCTTCAGATGAAACATTTTCTATGCAGCTATTTTCATTTCCATTTTCTAAACTGCCTCTAGTTCAATAGCATTTTGCAAGTGTTTTTTTTCATTTGTGTGTGTGTGTGTGTGTGTACATGTCTGTGTGTGCATGTGTCCCTCCACATGTGCAAATAAAAGCACAAGGGAATTTAATGTAGGCAGAGTATTAGGAAAGTTAAAATTCATGCAGAGTTAAAGTTTATTTTTCAAGCCAGACAAGTTTTAATGGCTACAAAGGCCAGGATCTTGAGTTTTGCAATGAAACTTATATTGATACCTAAGCCAACACAACTGATGGAGGATACACAGTTTGGCACTGGTACTAACATGGACAAGTGGATTAAGGGATCTGTCTTTGCCAGTACGGCAGCTTTCATATCCTGCAGCCTGGCATCCACCATAATACGACTTAATGTTCAAAGACCACCATAAATAATCCCAGAGGGCCGCTCAGGAGAAACCACCACATCCAATCTTTGGTTAGGTCCTGAAAAACACCTGAGTGCAAGAATCATATTTCTATTGCAAAAATCTACACTTGTGTCATTTTCCTTCTATTTTTTTTCCTCTCTGATCTCCTTTCTTCCTCCTCTTCTTTAGTCTTCTAGCAAAAGCAATCTCTCCTAACAGACAAGGGGTACATTCCTATGAGATTATGACTACAATGGAAACTATCCATAATGACACAAATAGCTTGAATTTGTTACAAGATAGCCAGATACTGGAGTAGCTCAGAAGGCCATCTGTTTTACCTGAAGTTTTTCCACCATGTGATTGTGACAGAAAAATTCAAAGAACCACAATTAAGAGCTTCATTTGCCATTCTTTCCTTTTGTGCATTCTTGCCTTGTTTGTCTTCAAGGAAGCAAGGAGCATCACCTCCTCCTCCTCCAGATCCCTTTTTTCCCTTTTTGCAACCTGTTTCAATTTCTTCCACCTTTGATACGATCTACATAACTGTCAAACATGGAAATTTCTGCCATCAAAACTCTCCAGTTATGTTCTGTTTCAACTCTTTAGGAAACAAAAACCCTTTGAGCTAATAACATGATGCTGGACCACAGAGGGTGGTGGATGCTGCCTGCTGTTCACTGGGAAGCCTGCAGGCCCCATGATTATTTCACAAATATTTGCTGCAATGCATTTCACTCCTCTCACCAATACCACACAAACAACTCTCTGTAACAGCCACCAGCCTTCAAAAATAAAGTAGATGAGCACGTAAAACAGTCTGATTTCTTAACAAGTGGTATTTCATTTTCTCTACCTTGTTTCTACCTCTGTTGTCCCACTTTAGGAATACCTTCCACTTCTAGAATGCCTACCATAGTCATGGTAGATTTTCTGTCAGCTTTTTTAAGAATACAGAATGTACTTACCTAGAAAACAGAACATTAAGAAATTAGTTATTAGAGCAGGAAGCCTACATTTATACAGCACGCATCGCATCACGATCACATACAATTATTTGCATAATCAGTAAGGAAAAGGATTTTTTTTAGCTATAAAAGAAAAATTTACTATGTCACACATCAAATTTACTATGCCACTAATTCAGCACATAATATATATATATCAAATGGCATTTCATTTCTTTGATACTCAAAGTTATTTGCAATTTCTGAGTCTTTTCTTACAGAAAGAATTCATTAACAAATCATTTAGACTATTTAATGTTTGACAAATCTGCATTTAACTTTTTGTGTACAATCTCATGTAAATTTTAACTTTTATTCTAAATTACAAAGTTAACCTAACATATATTTTGGTGCACTTGAGTTTAAAATTAGTTTTTTAGTTTAGTATTATTGAATTACTAGGGCAAGAGGAAACAAGAATGCCCTGCATTTAAAATAGATCACTAGGAGTATTACTAATGCTGTGGGTACTACTCTCTTTCGGAGAGAGAGGGAAAAAAAAAAAAAAAAACAATTCCTGTGTGGGAGGATATCTAAGTAATGGAGGCTTCCCGATAGAAGACGGATACGATGAGCTGGACTAAGACCAAGGCAAAAAGATCGTGGGAAAGTCACCAGCTGGAAGAACAGAGAAGTAGGAGACGAGGAACCTGTAAACAAGCTTATCAGTGCAGGATAGAGGACTGTGTGCGGGCCAATCATGTAAACGCGTGCCCCGATATCTACAACCAGCCAAGTACGGTAGAAGACGCATGGACAGTAGTATGTAACCAATCGCAATGTAAGCGTACGCGTGGCTAGATGACTTAGCAGAAATGTAGTAGATAAATAGAGTGCTGTAACGCGAATAAAGTGATTTCTGTTAGACTCATATTGAAGCCTTCAGGAGTCGTGTCTGGCCTCCCGCATTCCTGCTAACAATGAAGAGTAAAGAATTAGTGGTTTAGAAAATATGTTCCTTAGTGGTCTGAAAAAATATATTATTTCACCTCCAATTACATACATAGGAAGGTTTCTGGCCAAAATACAAAAATGAACAAACAAACAAACAAAAAAATACAGAATAAATAACAACAAAATAAACGCAAAAAATACACAGAACACAGCCTATTTTATAGCACTACCAATTTTCCAATCTATTACATTTTTGTGGCAATGCCATAAAGAATATGAGATCACTCAAGAAGTGATGTTTAAGAGCCTCATGAGCAAAACAAGGCTATACAACTGGATCCTGACACTCAGTAGATGTCATTGTCACTGTAAAACAGCTCTCTGTGCTTTTCAGCATTTTTATGGCTTGCTTTTGATGATCTATTCCTCAATGAAAACAAATCACCCTTTGGCGTTGTGGAATAGCCTAACATCTGTAGTATTCACTACTTGCTTCGTCCTGGTACTTTGCTACTCAGCTACACACAGTTAGACTCACAGCATACATCAATCCAAGCATTAACAAATGGCACATGTAGAACTGGAAAAACAGCCAGAGTGGAAAAGTTACTTCTATACCCATGAATAGGATTTAAACTTAGTTTCCCAAATCCATCTTTCTATTCAAGCGAAAAAAAAATAACCTAAACCAGTAACAACCTTGGATGAAATCGAGGCCATATTGATGCAAACTAAATTTTAACTACTGACTTTAAAGAAATAAAGACACTGCTCAGATTCTCAGAATTGATGAGCTCCCTATGCATTGTACTGACAATCAAGAATTGTGATACGTACTACTATAAATAAATAAATAGCTTCAAATGTGAGATAGACTAAAAGATGAAGGGAAGGAAAACGAATCATTATGTACATCTTTTTTTTTTCTTTTTTTAATATTAGCTTCTCTGTGGCTGAATTTGTGTTTCATATTAATGTCAAATCACCGTTTAAATTCACTCTGATAGCATGGTGATAAATCTGCATGTCAAAATCATCTTCTATTAAAAATGCCATATAATTCCCATACTTTCAGTTTTTCCTAATAATTTAGAAAGGGAAAATTAATAATGCAACTCAAATAGAAAAGCATAATGGAAAAGAACCATTATTACAGTGCAGTTTTCTGCAGAAACAGGCTGAAGATTCCCTTAGATGTCTGAAGAATTGAATGTTATTCATTAAAGATCTCAGTACAAGGAGACTATTAATATTTATAATCAGAAGCTAACTACTGACACTTTCATGTTTTACATCTGTAGGTTGAATTATATTTTCACTCTTTTTCAAAACAAGTTTCTAAGATACCTCTTTTGCTGTCATAATAGTTATTATGTAGTCCTTATGGAATGGCAGAAATGAGAAGATTATAAGAAAATAGTTGTGACAACTATCAGAAGGAGTATTTTTATATTTAGGAAAAAGAACACTCAACAGTTAGGAAAAAAAAATCTTGATTTTAAACTTTTCTGTTTTAACCTTTTAAAATACCAAACAAATACATGTCTTGCTAGTGTAGAATCACAGAATCACAGAATGCTAAAGGTTGGAAGGGACCTCTAGAGGTCATCTAGTCCAACCCCCCTGCACACACAGGGTCACCTAGAGCACGTGGCACAGGACTGCGTCCAAGAGGTTTTTGAAGATCTCCAGAGAAGGAGACTCCACAACCTCTCTTGGCAACCTGTTCCAGTGCTCGGTCACCCTCACTGTTAAGAAATTTTTCCTTAAGTTCATGTGGAATGCTTCAGCTTCCGGCTGTTTCCTCTAGTTCTGTCGGTGGCCACCAGTGAAAAGAGGTCAGCACCATCCTCCTCACTGCCTCCCTTGAGGTACTTATAGACACTGATTAGATCCCCTCTCGGCCTTTTCTTCTCCAGCCTGAACAGGCCCAGCTCCCTCAGCCTCTCCTCATAGGACAGATGTTCCAGGCCCCTGATCATCCTCATAGCCCTGTGCTGGACTCTCTCCAGCAGCTCCACATCCCTCTTGTACTGTGGAGCCCAGAACTGGACAAAATACTCCAGATGCGGCCTCACCAGGGCTGAGTAGAGGGGCAGGATCACCTCCCTCGACCTGCTGGAGACGCTCTTCTTAATGCACCCCAGGATCCCAATGGCCTTCTTGGCTACGAGGGCACACTGCTGCCTCATGGTCAACTTGTCGTCCACCATGACGCCCAGGTCCCTCTCTGCAGAGCTGCTCTCCAGAAGGTCAGTCCCCAGCTTGTACTGGTGTCTGGGGTTATTCCTCCCCAAGTGCAGGACCTTGCACTTGACCTTGTTGAATTGCATGAGGTTTTTCACCGCCCAGTTGTCCAGTCTGTCCAGGTCCCTCTGGATGGCAGCGCAGCCCTCTGGGGTATCGGCTACTCCTCCCAGTTTTGTATCATCATCAACCTTGCTGAGGGAGCACTCTGTGCCTTCATCCAGGTCATTGATGAATAAATTGAACAGGACTGGACCAAGGACTGACCCCTGGGGGACACCGCTAGCTACAGGCCTCCAACTAGACTCTGCACCGCTGATCACCACCCTCTGAGCTCTGCCATCCAGCCAGTTCCTAATCCACCTCACTGTGCACTCATCTATCCCGCACTTCCAGAGCTTGCCCAGGAGAAGGTTGTGAGGGACAGTGTCAAAAGCCTTGCTGAAGTCAAGATAGATGACATCCACCGCTCTCCCCTCATCTATCCAGCTGGTCATTCCATCATAGAAGGCTATCAGGTTAGTCAAGCATGATTTCCCCTTGGTGAATCCATGCTGACTACTCTTGAGCACCTTCATGTCCTCCACGTGCCTGGAGACAACAGCCAGTATGAGCCATTCCATCACATTTCCGGGGACAGAGGTGAGGCTCACTGGCCTGTAGTTGCCTGGGTCCTCCTTCTTGCCTTTTTTGAAGACTGGCGTGACATTGGCCTTCTTCCAGTCTTCCGGCACCTCCCCCGTTCTCCAGGATCTTTCAAATATGATGGAGAATGGCTTAGCTATGACATCCGCCAGCTCACGCAGCACTCTGGGGTGCATTCCATCAGGGCCCATGGATTTGTGGGTATCGAGGTTCCTTAGGTGCTCTCTGACCCAATCTTCCTCTACCCAGGGCGAGTCTTCCTCTCTCCAGGCTTCTTCTCTTGTCTCTAGGGCCTGGGACTCTAATGGGCTGCCCTTGGTAAACACTGAAGCAAAGAAGGCATTCATCAACTCTGCTTTTTCTGTGTTCTTTGTAACTAGGGTACCCACCCCGTTCACCAGTGGGCCCACATTTTCCCTGATCTTCCTTTTGCTGTTAATGTATTTGAAGAAGTTTTTATTGTTATTTGTAACGTCCCTTGCCAGATTGTGTTCCAGACGTGCCTTAGCTTTCCTTGTCGCATCTCTGCATTCCCCGACTACGTTCCTGTATTTCTCCCAGGGGGCCTGTCCTTTTTTCCACATTCGGTATACCACCGCCTTCTGCTTGAGCATTGCCACAAGCTCCTTGCTCATCCATGCAAGTCTCCTGCCCACTCTCCCCGACTTCTTACACACAGGGATGCACTGTTGCTGGGCGTGGAGGAAGTGCCGCTTGAAAACTAACCAGCTCTCTTGGGCCCCGCTTCCTTCTAGAGCTCTAGCCCATGGAATTCTTCTGAGGAGGTCTCTGAAGAGGCCAAAGTTGGCCCTCCTGAAGTCCATCATTGCAAGGCTACTTACAGCCATGCCTTCTCCTCGTTGGATCCTGAACTCCACCAACTCATGGTCACTGCAGCCGAGGCTGCCTCCCACCTTCCAGTTGATGTCGGGGTAGTTGACGTCCCCCATGAGAACCAGGGCCTGTGACCATGAGGCAATATCCAGATGACTATAGAAGGCCTCATCAACCTCCTCATCCTGGTCAGGTGGCCTGTAGCAGACACCCACCACAGTGTCTCCCACATTAGCCTGCCCTTTAACCCTTACCCACAAGCTCTCAACTCGCTCATCATCCACTCCCAGGTTGAGCTCCATGCATTCCAGTTGCTCTCTCACATAAAGAGCTACTCCACCACCTCGCCTTCCCAGCTTGTCCTTCCTAAAGAGCACATAGCCTTCCATGGCAGCGCTCCAGTCGTGCGAGCTATCCCACCATGTCTCTATGAATCTAATGAGATCATGATGCTGGGACCGCACACAGAGCTCCAGTTCGTCCTGCTTATTCCCCGTGCTTCGCGCATTGGTGTACAGGCATTTCAGGGAAGTAACCAAGCCTGCAGGTTTCCCAGGAGGGGTGAAAGAGGACCCTCTATAATCATATCCTATCCTCACTTCCCCACTACCATACTCCCGCTGGATGCCATTTGACTTTGGCTGTGTGGTACTGATCGCCCTGTCTGTGTGACACTCCCCTTCCCCCTTCTTGCCTAGTTTAAAGTTCTCCTAACCAGGTTGGCCAGCCTTTTGGCAGAGACGTGTGCTCCTCTTGCTGAGATGGTTCCCATCATTCCCCACTAGCTGGTGGTCATCAAACAGAGTCCCATGGTCATAGAAGCCAAAACCCTGTTGCCAAGCCCAGCGGTGCAGCCAGTTGTTAATCTGCCATATCCACCTTCTCCTCCTTGAATCCATTCCCCTCGTTGACAGGATAGAGGAGAACACTACCTGGGCTCCCGTACCTTTGATGGCCATCCCTAGGGCTCTGAAGTCACGCTTGATATCCCTCACTTTCCCCGGGGCATCATTTGTACCCACATGAAACAGTACCAGGGGGTAATAGTCAGACTCCTGGACAAGCCTTGGTAGCCTGTCTGTAACATCCTTTATTCGAGCCCCTGGCAAGCAGCAGACCTCTCTGGATGAGGGGTCCGGTCTACATATCGGTGCCTCCGTGCCCTGTAGCGTGGAGTCACCCACGACGATCACCCGCCGCTTCTTCCGGGTGCTCCTTTTCTCCTTAGGGGGAGCAGCCTCACAGAGTGGACCTGACTGCCTCTCTTTAGACAGTCCCCTAGATGGGCCTTGGTTCATGACCTCCTCTCTCTGATCCCCAAGTTCCAGGGCCTCGTACCTGTTGGACGTGGTCACTGGTGGAGGTGAGGCGGGCCGTGGAAGGGTTCTCCTGCCACCTCGAATAGGGACCTGTTTCCATTGTTGATCGTCCCTGGATACTGTTAATTCTGCCCCCTCTGCCCTATGGCAAGAGGGTACTGGATTTACAGACTGAATTGGGGGGTTCTTTACAGACTGAATTGGGGGGTTCTCTGAGTGACTTTCCTGGGAAGACTGCAGAACGCAGCTCCACCAGTCTATTTCTCTTTCACATTCCCTGATGGCCCTCAGCCTTTCTACCTCCTCCTTCAGCTCCACCACCAGGCTGAGCAGGTCATCCACCTGCTCACACCTAAGGCAGGCAATGTTTTCGCTACTCCCCGGAAAATGGAGAGGCTCAGGCATTCCCCACAGCTAGAAACCTGGACCGCTGCATGTTTCTGTTGTGGTTCAGTCTGTGTCGCCACAGTCTTCCTAGTGGAAGCACAGTCTTCCTGGTGGAAGAGTGCAACTTTTTCTGCAAAGCAATTTAAAAAGCTTTATATGCTTTGTCAAACCCAGAGGTTCAGAAGAAGACAGGCAGCCCTGCATGCTATCCCATAACAGCATCATCTCTCCTTCTCCATTTATAGTTGCTTCAGTGATAAAAGAGCTTCAAAACAGGTTTTAGGTAAGGAGGAAGATTTTATGTGGCATAAAACCAGAAAGAATTCTATGCTAATTGCTTCAGCTTTAATTATGTCCTGCTTTCTTTTTTTAGCTAAAGAGGCTATTGCTATTAAATACAAAGCATGGCTAAAACATACTTGCTTTCTAAATAGCCAGACCCGCAAAGGATGCCCGGTCCTGACAAGGAAGCAGCAATAACCCATGGCCTCCTGGTTGCTGCGTGGTGTCACAGCCTCTGCCAGCAGCTGTAGGTCCTGGCAGAAGCTGCAGAGCAGCACTGGGTAATCAGATCAGGCAGAGTCAAGCTCAGGTTAATGAATTCTTTTTCTCACTAGTTTTTATTAGCTTGGCTACCAGACTGACAGACCTCGGTCAGTTCAGAGCATTAATGGACCCTTCTCCATTAACATTCACAAACTAGAAAGAACCCCATGGATCACCACCGAGATAGTCAAGGGGATGCAATGCACAGTGAGGGCAGTTGAGGGAACTCATTTGGGGTACCCTGGAAAAGCAGAGAAGAGGAAAAATGTCTCATTTTTGCTTTCAGCAACTTAATGGAAGTTGTAGGGAGACAGAGACAGACTCTTCTCAGACTCTTCTCATAGAGAAAGAACAAGAAACTACAGTCACAAGAGGCAGAAAGTGAAATTCTGACTGGACATAAGAAAAAACAAAAGTCTTCACAATGACAATGGTCAAGCATTGAAACAGACACTCCAAAAATGTTGTCTAATCTGCACTATTGGAGATGCTTAGTTTCACTGGTGAAAGCCTTAAGCAACTTGATCAGACTTTGATGTTAGCCCTGCTTTGAGCTGGGGATTGGACTAGATAGCTTCCAGGGATCCTGTCCAACCTAAATTATTTTATGATTCTGTGATTCTACTTCTGCATTTACAAGTAATAAAAATAATACAGTTTTATAGCAAGGGAACAGAATAAGAAAGGCTGTGAATTCTTTATTCCTTCCCTTCCCTTGTTTTGCCACCATACATTCATCAGGGGTAGGATCTTTCTGTTCCCTCCTTTTTTCTAGCAGCCCAGATGCGTTGTGAACGCTTGTCTCTAAGCTAAGAAATTAATCTACATATCACAAATACATACTCTAAACACATCTGTATTGTTAAACATTTCCTGTCATAAACATTAAACATACCATGTCATAAAACAGTTTTGCAACTCAGCAAAAAGGAGCAGTGGTACCAATGAATTAGTCATACCTATTCATTGTTTAAATATATGCCTGCTTCCATTTTTTTTCTAATCTAATCCATTTTGAGAAGTGCTTTGTGAATTCATGTGATTTTTGTACATTTTTCCAGGCCATAGAAGGAGGATGTAAAGGATCATCTTCCCTCTGCTAGTTTCA
Organism: Tinamus guttatus; assembly: GCF_059628265.1. Classification (NCBI taxonomy): domain Eukaryota; kingdom Metazoa; phylum Chordata; class Aves; order Tinamiformes; family Tinamidae; genus Tinamus; species Tinamus guttatus. The sequence goes on from NW_028288850.1 coordinate 26,566, forward strand.
ATCTTATAACAGACATATTCATGAAGTCTGAAACTACATACATCTTTGAAAGCAAGTTCAGTTTTTATAAACCTATTTCCTTTTGCTACAAGACCACTATACATGTATAAAGTTAAAATCTTGGCATTGATGGATAGACTCTATCAATGGTGCTGTTGCAGAACTCCAAATTAAAACCACAGCTGGAGGAAGAATTATAAGGAGAAATTACAAGGAGAAATCTGGAGCAATTTTAATGTCCTCCCCCATAAACATACTCAAATCCCCTCAGCTTTTTGTACAACTGCTCGATACCAGATGAAGAGGCATAATTTGCTTCTCACCAGAATAAAAATACTTGCATAACGAACATTTGAAAAGTGTGATTGCTCTATGGCATTGCCACCAAACTAATGCTCTCTTTCTACCCTTTCTTTTATTTGCTCCACTTTGGAATAGAAATCACAGCTGCCTACTCTGAAAATAATGATATTCAGGCTCTAAAGGCAGAGGTCAGACTGAGGTGGGTCTCTGCATGCCTCTGCTCCCACGTTGGGGCTGTATAATACTGACAACTAGAGGAGTTGACAACATGGCAAACATACCTAGTCTAATGGGATAGATATGTTTTCTTCCATCCTGAGAGAAAAATGATAAGTGCTGTCTACCACAATATTACAACAACCCAAACTGTTTTCTTCCCTCCTTCCTCCCCCGCTTCACACTTCCTCTCTTCCATTTACTTTTCTTTCCTTACTTTTCCATAAATTCACTGCCTTCACACTTTTCGTGTGAAAAAAAAAAAAGAATATTGAAGACTCAGACATGCATTTGGAAATCAATAACAGCTCTGGCCAGCACCAAGTGTGAATATGCAATTGTGGCAAGAGAAAGCATTCTGCAACTTTCACAACAACCCCAGGATAAGCTCCATCTCCCAAGCACTTAGAGACATGCATTCAAATCCGGAGAATTTTGATGAGAAATTATAAATGGTGATCCAAAAGCACACAAGCATCATGAACTAAAGTAGTAGAGTCAGCCAGTACAAGCTTGCTCCAGATATTCTGCATGAGCAGATAGAGATGGCACTCATGATAACAGAATCGCCCAGATCCTTAATTTTATTTAGGCATCTTTGTGTGGCCATGATTATAGATTAATTTTACTGAGATTTATATACATGAATACTTGAGTTTCAATAAATAAATAAACAGTGATTAATTTTCACTTCCTGAGGCTATAAAATTCTTAGGAGGATGCCAAAGGGGGTACAAACAATTGTAGACAACTCTGGGAACACTTGGCAAATAGCAGACATGCACAAAAGGGCTTTCATCCCTTCCATAATTTCTAGTTGAACCAGCAACAGTTTGCACCAGATTGTTATACTGATTTTGACATTAAGGCAGAGACCCACATCAGATAAACTGCAAAGACTCTCTACAGTTCTGCTAAATATTACCATCTGCAGCCTGTCAATTCTTTATATCTACCCTGATTTCCAGCTGTTAGCAACTTCAGAAACATTTGCACTTTGAAGAGCACTGTATTATAGAGATTCATTCATATGAGAACTTACAAGTATCCTTTAGGATACTTGCGAATATAAATGAAGCACACTTTTAATAAATATGTCTTAATAGTTGTATAGTACCACTTGCTATACTTACTTCACTGGGAACTATACAAAAATGTAAGCAGAAAAGATACTTGATGTTCAATGTTTTGATGTTTGATCAAATGATTTGATGCTTAATGTAAAAATGTTAATGTTTTTTCATTTGCTGTGAAAATTGTATGTTTTAATTACAGCCCTTGGACTTGCTTAAATTCTGTTACTCTTTTTCATGACTTAATAGGGTGTCAAACTGATTTTCAAAAGCAACATAAATTTTCTGCTAAGATTCATTTCCATCTCTATAGAATCCAAAATTCACATAGCTTTACACAATGTAAAATTACTCAGAGCAAAAGTCAGTGAAATAGCTATAGAGATGAGTAATAAAACATTAATAGTTGCACCTCTACCTAATTATGTTAACGGAGACATTCATTATACTACTCTAGGTATCCCAGAGCAGTGTTAATTACTAGCAGCATACAGTTGTAAATATTTTATCAGCTGATCACATAAGGCTTCTCCAAAGAGCTTTACTTCTCACTTAACACACTCCACATTTATGATCCAACCAAAACATTTACAAGGCATAGAAGGAGAATTAATATTGCATCTCTCCCCTTTAACAGTTCTGTTCTTAATCCATTTAAAATGTCCATTTAATGTTTATGGATAGATTGTCACAAACAGCAAGTGAAGCTGTCTCTCCCTCCTACGTGGCTTGGTTTACAGACTCTCCCCTCCAAACCCCAAAAAGCCTATGGATTGTATGCTTAAAAAGAAGCTTCCAAAAGCCCAGGGAAAGGTGTCTCCCAGTGCAGTGCTGCTGCTGCTGCCCCTTTCACCTTTTGTGCCCCTGCCATGTTCCATTAGCTTTTGCTTGCATTTGTCAGAACAAGTGGAAAGAAGCAAAATCCCATAAAGCTTTGACTTTAAAACTGTGTATGTGCTCTGAAAAGCCACGATCCTCCACCTGGACTGCATCATTTGACTGCAACATATTTATCAGGATGCCTACCTCCTATACACTGCATAGTGCTTTTACATCACTGTCTTTACTATATTTCACTATATCATTAACTAATTATCCTTCTGAGTGTATGAGGCTGATGTTTCAGACAGCCTCAGGACTGACCCCAATTGTGACAGACTAGAGTACTGTCTTCTGTTTCTAAGCTCCCTTCACTGAAGAATGGAATTTGTTCCATTCCCCTATTTTTTCAAAATACTTCTTACATGCTCGGTGGATACATTAGCAACATCAACAAAAATAAAGAATCCCGAATTATGAAACCAAACATCACAATTCCTAGAACACATGCTATATTTGAAAATATTCCATAAAATAATAATTTCCTATAAAATGAACATTTCTTTACATGCAGATCTATTTTTCTTTTCCCCTGTTTCTGTGTGACTGCCTCATTTAGCAATCTTTAGCATGCTCAGAAGAGCTACACACACTGAAAGACCAGGCAAGCAGTGAAGGCAACAATGAATGCATGGTGTAAGAAAAGCACCTACGACATAGATGCTCCTCTATCACCAACCCTGCTGCTAATATTTCTTTTTCTGGAAGAATGGCTTCTTTGTATTTCAGATTTACAAATATAATGGATCAGAAATGTTTGAAACTTTTTTGAATTGCTAAAAAAATAGACAAAAGCTAACAAAAAAATCCTTTTTAGTGGACAAATATTAATAATGATGTAAGTTTCATGAAGAAGGATTTCAGAGATGCATAACAGAATTTCCACTCAAACTTATGACAGGAGTCAAGTGTTTCCATTGCAAGGAAAACTGCTTTAAAGTCCTGTCTTTTATTGCTGTAAATGGCTGTCCTTGAAAAGGACTAAAATCTATTTTTTAATTACAAATCATAAAGGTTTGACTTCATGCAAGTGAAAAAAATGAACAAAAAAACAGAACCTTGAAACAGTGAATGGACCCCATTTTTTTCATCCTAGCTTTATGTAGTGAAAAACAAACAATAATAATTTTTGGTAGCAGGTTTCTTCAGTTTGACAAACACAATATTTATTTTACCCTATAAGCAAACAAGATATTTACATACATGAGTGGAGCTGCACATGTGCTTAACCATCTGCAAGATTAGGCGCTGCAAAGTTAGCAGAACAACAGATGTAATGTAAGTAGTTAAACCTAAGGGTGCATTTAGAGCTAGTTTTCTTTAAGAAGGTTAAGGGAGTTAGACTACAATTAAAGCTTCAGCATAAAATAAACCTTGAAAAAGCAAACACAACTATTTTTAATAGGAAATATCTTTTTCTTAGTAAGTTGCTTTTTAATTGAAAACTCAACGTTTTGTGGACCTTTCAGACTCTGTGTTATGAAGCCCACCATAAGAACTTCCAAATGATGACTGAGCCAGCATCAGCTGCCATGCTGATACCATAAGCAAGAGTGCTTACAGCATTCTTGAGAGACAGGTAAAAACACTTTTCCTTCCACAATTTCCAAAATAAAAGAACTGTTACCTGGCACAATCTTATTTCTAGTATTACCATGCATAATACTATCCTTATTAAGTAATTCCTTGACCTTTAAGAAATATAAACCTAAACTAATTTATAAATCTCAATGATTTAAGGAGGATGCAAGCAAAACAACAGGAAGACATCAATAAAACAACAACAACTTGAGGGAGGCAAGGAAGCCTTTCCACAGAGAGGAGAATACACTCATAGATGCAAAGTCTACCTGGGCCTTCTTTCTTTTCTTTTTCCTGGCCAGCTACGTCTACCACCGTTGCCATTTATTTTTCTGTTCATTTCTGCTTGCTATTCCAAACACGAGTGAGAACTTTCCCTGCAAAAATATTGCACCTCAATAACAAACTGAAGACTTTTTGTCTGCAAGTATAGCTTCATTCTTGTAAACATTTGCCTAATGGGGGAAAGCAAAGCCAGGACAGAGACTTCACTGAGATTTATGAAGCCATAAAATTTATCAGTAATTGAGAAAATTCAGAACAGGCTAAAGATTCAAAATTACATAAGAGTATATGAGTGTCACCTGTACAGTCAACTTCAGAAACTTCTGAGAGTCTCCTCGCTCCAAAACTCTTCCAAATTTAAATCTGACTGTCATAACTCTGATTTATTGTCTCTAGTGATTACTATAATTTGTTTATTTATTTTTTTAAGTCAAAAATATTAAAGTGGTAAGCATACACATATATTTCCGTGTTTTCCAGGGTACAGTGTATGGAACTGCCTTTGGGAGACAGATGCCACCTGTGCCCCTTGCAGCACTTCTGCCTGTTGCCAGGGAAACTACATACTTCAGAGGGAGCCTCTTCCTCCCCTTCCCTGCCTCCCCCTTCCTCACTGCTGAGTCTCCACATACCTTGCATCCCTGCAAAAGGTTTCAACGATTGCTAGCAGAGGAAAAAAATAATGCCTTCGAATACTTGTATAAAACAGCATAATATTGCAGTAACATCGTAAATGGCTTGTTAGCAAGACTGCAGATTATAAATTGTCACTTTCCATTAAAAATCTTCATTTTGCCATAAATATGGCAAATCAAAAGCACAATAACACATAAGAGATTGTTGGTAGGCATTTCAATCCTATTAAGAGTTGCTATTGATCCTGCACAGTAATATGCAGAACCCTCTTGTTGGCTGTGGAGAAAAAGGTTTTTGACCATGAGCGGAATGCTCGGGTTTGTGTATTCACCAATAAGGGGATTCCCCCACAGTCTGGCTGAAGAGCAGGACAAAGGGAGGGGGGAGACTGGGCGGAGCCATGAGCGAGTGGGACAAAAGAGCATCTGCCAAGAGGTGGGGGCCTTTACAAAGGAGGGAAATAGGGGAATTCCCCCACATTCTTCAGCAAGGTGGACAAAGGAGTTGGGTGACCTTAGGTGAGAACAGATGGCAGGAGGCAGGAGTTTGGTATAGGCGGGCCGGGAAGGCTGTAACTTCTGAGTACCTTGGCCAATGGGGAAAAGGAGAGGGCGTCCCTCGAGTCGGGAAATTAGGATAAAAAGGGGGGGCTGCGTCCCCCAGCAATTTGAGAGACCCCACAGGGCTATGCCCGTTGGACTCTCCCTTTATTCGAATAAAGTTTTAGGACTCCTCTGTCTCCTTTTGGACATTCAGTTCTTGACAGCGAGATTTTCCACACACTTGCTAATACATTATGCTCTAACAAAACTATTATTTATTCCAGTAATAGCAAGTTTTGTAAGACTTTTTCAGAAATTTGGAATAAAAGTAACTTACCAAGCAGAATTTAATGGAAGCAAGCTTTAAACCATATTTTCACTACTGTATTTCCTGTCATACTGAATAATCTTAAATGAAAGTAGTTATAGCTCTGTTGGAATGCTCAGAGGTACAACAGCACCTTGCAAAGCTAGTCCCTTTCACGAGTGGGTATATTTATTCTGACAGAGTAATAACCTTGATAATGAATCAGGTAGGACACTCCCTGAATATTTTCAGAAAGATGATTAAACAAACTGAATATTCTGTAAGCAGTTTCTGTTTTAGGTTTATCATATTTTATTCTAAACTACTGTAACTAATTTAAATATTATTATATGAATTTTAATAGATCTTCCATCATTTAAAGCTATAAAAATATAAAATTAATCATGCATTTCAATCCTTCTTATTTTGTAACAAAATCAAATTGTAACCAGAAATTAAATAAGCAAGCCTTTATGTAGTTTAACATCATTCCTATAATCCTGCACAAAAAGTCCAAAGAAACATGAACATTTCAATAAATCATACTTTACACATATAAAACACTAACATTATAGGGAATGCTAAATACATGAAGGGTTGTTGTATCCATATTCTAGGTTGTTTAAAATCAGACCAACAGACATGAGAAAAAGTAATGGTTAAAAAACAAAACAAAACAAACAAACAAAAAACCCACAGTGATAATATAATTGCTTGCTGTTAAACCTTTCTACCTCCCTATCAAGCTTCAACACTTTTCACTAGAAGTATATTTTTTTGGACAACTCCAAAATAATTAATTTATGCTCCTGCAAATTCACTTTGCTCTTTTCCAGGAATATTTTTCAGTCATAGATAATGACAAGAGCCTGCACATGAACAAATACCCATGCCCAAGCAGTAATTTTCTTTACTTACTACTTTTTCACTCTACTTAGAGGAAGATTTTTTTCCCCTTAATGACATTAACAGCTTTCATCATAAGCCATAGAATGTAGCAGCAGAAAATAACACAATAATATCAAAGCAAGCCAGCTATTTAAAAGAATGTTGTATATTCCAACTTTAACAGGTGGTGTTGCTCATCTGAGAAGAGAACAATAAATCTGAGTATAACACAGACTGTGATACAGAGCCAAATTATCTTCTTGCAGGTGTACAAATCCCTCATTTAAGAAGTCTCAATAAAAGATCTAATCTATTAGGACAAAATAATTTGTTCTTGTAATTCAAAATGACTTATTTTCTTACACAGTAACTTCAAACATTTTTAATGTTCCAACTCTTGCTGCATTAAGGAAGCCCTGTTGTTCTTTTGTAGTCTACCTTATATATCTTTTGTGCCCATTAATATTGAAACATATTTTAAAACACTTATTGAGCTGATAGATTGCTACAGCACTGAGATATCCACAAAAAGTTGTTTAGATGTTTTCTAAAGCTTAGCATTACTCAATCCCCTATCATGAGAATGGTCATGGGAATGGTCAGCTGTTCAAGGGTGTTCCAATGTTTTCTTGCCACTTGGAAGTGGTGCAGAAAGCAGCCATTGCCTTAGCACAGGAAACTGGATGCATGGAGTCACCATAGCAAGTATCTCGCAGCAGTATAGAAGCAGCTTTAAAATGAACTGATGTCACCCAAACTTTCAACACTTTTCTTCTTAGATACACAACAAAAGTATGCTACTAGACCAACTTTTTTGTTTGTTTTACACTCCCCTTTGACAATTATTGATGCGTTTAACTACTGAAACGCACATATACACACACACAGATACAAACCTCTCATATGGTGTTTTATATATATATATATGTATACATATGCATAATAGAATGATATGCTAAATTAGGTTTTCTGATATGGTCCATTGCCCTGGCAACAGTTTCTTCTCTTGTGATGTAGCTGTTTCTGAAAGACCATAGCCTGCATAAATGTTTTTCCATTTTAGACAACTATATAGAAGATCTCCAGACCTCCTCATTGGTCTCAGAAGATATCACAGAATATTAAAAAGCTTTACTATCTGTACTTTAACTAAAGGAAGAACTACCATTAGAAATAGCAAAGCTGGAAAGTCTACTGTAATCATTTAAGCCAAATTCTTGCATAATGCAGATCATTAGACTGCCATAAATTAATTCTTGTTTGAGATAAAATCTCTTCTAAGAAAACATGTTCTAAAATGTGCAATTGAAGAATCCAAAACAGACCTTGGTAAATAGGCTTAACAATTAGCTATTCTCACTGTTCAAAATGTAAATATTGTTTCTTTTTAAAAAAAATATTGGTAGCCTGACAGTTTTTATCTTATACTGTACCAGCAGAGTTAAGATGATTTTTCTAACAATCTTTACAAAATCTTTTAACTGTTTTAATTTTTGATTCTTCCTTGCATCCTTACACTTAAGTTTTCCACACTGATAAGTTTCTACATTCATACTCTTTGCTTATTTTTGCAGTTTTAGTTATATTTTTTTCAAATAAACATTTGTGCTGTTCAGTCAAAATATTGTTTTTTCCCTTGAGGGAATTTTATCTTTCCAATCATTACTGAAAGTAAGCCTGAGCGGAATGCTCAAGTTTCTGTATTCATCAATAAGGGGGTTTCTCCACAGTTTGGCTGAAGAGCAGGACAAAGGGAGGGGAGACTGAGCGGAGCCATGAGCCGAGAAGGACAAAAAGAGCCATCTGCAAGGAGATGGGAACCTTTACAAAGGGCAATTCCCCCACATTCTTCAGCAAGGGGGACAAAGGAGTTGGTGAGCTCAGGTGAGAACAGATGGCAGGAGGCCGGAGTTCGGTGTAGGCGGGCCGGGAAGGCTGTAACTTCTGAGTATCTTGGCCAATGGGGAAAAGGAGAGGGCGTCCCTCGGTCGGAAAATTAGGATAAAAAGGGGGGGCTGCATCCCCCAGCAATTTGAGAGGCCCCACAGGGATATGCCCGGTGGACTCTCCCTTTATTTGAATAAAGTTTTAGGACTCCTCTGTCTCCTTTTGGACCTTCAGTTCTTGACAGCGAGATTTTCCGCACAATTGGGGGCTCGTCCGGGATCCTTCCACCTTCCGGGAACGGCAGACGGCGATTGGAGTCGACGGCGTGCTTCACCATAGCTTTTGGTGATCAACTCCCTTCGACGGCAGCCTGCACCGGACGACTGATTGAGTTCCCGAGACTGTCCGGAGACAGGCGAGAAGCGGATCAGGGGGATCTGCAGGTAGGACCGGGAGGGGGTCCTCAAGGGGTCTGACGGAAGGGACTAGGTGTGACGGAAGGGACCTCCGGGTAGCGCTAAGCCCGACGGAAAGGGCTAGGTCTGACGGAAAGGACCTCCTGGTAGCGCTAAGCCCGACGGAAAGGCCTAGGTCTGAAGGAAAGGACCTCCGGGTAGCGCTAAGCCCGACGGAAAGGACTAGGTCTGACGGAAAGAACCTCCCGGTAGCGCTAAGCCCGACGGAAAGTGCTAGGTCTGAAGGAAAGGCCCTAATGAAAGAAAAAGGGCAGACTATCACCCATGCTCAAAATTGCTGACTCATGTGCAGAAAATCTCGCTGTCAAGAACTGAATGTCCAAAAGGAGACAGAGGAGTCCTAAAACTTTATTCGAATAAAGGGAGAGTCCACCGGGCATATCCCTGTGGGGTCTCTCAAATTGCTGGGGGACGCAGCCCCCCTTTTATCCTAATTTCCCGACCGAGGGACGCCCTCTCCTTTTCCCCATTGGCCAAGGTACTCAGAAGTTACAGCCTTCCCGGCCTGCCTACACCGAACTCCGGCCTCCCGCCATCTGTTCTCACCTGAGCTCACCAACTCCTTTGTCCCCCTTGCTGAAGAATGTGGGGCAATTCCCCTATTTCCCTCCTTTGTAAAGGCCCCCATCTCCTTGCAGATGGCTCTTTTTGTCCCACTCCCTCATGGCTCCACTCAGTCTCCCCTCCCTTTGTCCTGCTCTTCAGCCAAACTGTGGAGAAACACCCTTATTGATGAATACAGAAACTTGAGCATTCTGCTCACTCATAAACAAGATCTGTATCCATGCTTTGGAATAACGATTGATTGAAGTTACTAATTATGATTGAGGTTACTACTTATATTACATTAATTATTCAAAGAAGGAACTATTTTTGCATTTGCTGTTTATGTGTTAATATTCTTTTTCCAGCACCTTCCCCACCTCTCAACTCATTCCTTCTTTTCAAAGCACTGACGTCTCCCTGTGCTTGATGACATTCACACTGCATACTTCTGAACATGGAGGAAAACAGTCTTTCAGATAAGACTTGACAAAGGACAATTAACTTACTGTGCAAATTAAAGAGTAGAAACGATTTTTAACATATAAAAATGAGGCAGGGAAATGTCAGTGTCACTAGCACAAAGAATGATTCCTAGTTTGTCTGTGTGCAGAGCTACCGTATGAATGATGTGTTAGAGACATGCTACAGGCTGTAGGGGCAGATTTTTATGTCAGAAACATAACATAAAACTTAGTAGGAGATGGCTGCAAGGAAAGCTCCTTTTCTGGGTGGTTGGCATACAAACTTTCACTAAATTAATTCAAAAAAGAAATTATTTTTGTTTTTACAATAATTAAAAGACTCTCTGCACTGACGATAAAGGGGATGACACTGATGTATTCCAGAAAGCCCTGGAATTGGAAAGGTATGGGCTGGGAAAGCCAAGGATAAGTTGCAGTTGAAACTGGTGAAAGATGTGAAAGACAGAAAGAGCAGCTTCTTTTGCAGCTGATATATGTACAGGAGATCAAAGAAATTGCTGGCCCTCTGCTGAATAGGGAGATGAATTAATTGGGGGGGAAAAAAAAAAAAAAGAGAGACATGGAAAAGACTGAAATACTCACTACTTCTGAGACGACATCTCTTTTGGGGCCCTCAGGATAAGAGACATATCATAAAAACTGAAGAGTCTAGTGGAGGACCACTAAGATGGTTAGGCACGTCACTGATAGGAAGGAGGGAACTGATTTATTCAGACTGGAAAAGCAAAGGCTAAGGGTGCATCTAATTACTGATCTCAGTGCAGTAGTGGTGGTGGTTAGACTAGCTAATCAGAGGGAGACCCACGGTCTTCACAGAGGGGCACAGAAAATGGTCAGTGTATTGGCTAATGGTCAAGGGGCTAATGGTCAAAAGTGGCAGCAGGGAAATTCTGATTGCACAAAATAAAAATAATAAAAAATAAAAATAAAAACGTTGACCACAAGAGTGGTTAAGTACTCAAACAGGGTGCCACGTAGCTGTGGGATCTCCAGTCTTAGAGAGGTTTAAAACTGGAATGGACATAGCCCTGAGCAACCTAATTTGTTTTGAATTTAGCCCTGCTTGGAGCTTGGCAGGCCTTTCTAACTTAAATTAGTGCATGCTTCTAGGATTGTAAGAAAGCTATTTTAGGACTTTCAAATTTTCCTATAAACTGAAAGTTGAGCTTTGTCTTGTTCCTTTTTTGAAATATATTGAAGTGCTTTTCATCTTCTAAGGTATATTAGTATTCAATACAGAAAAATAAACGATATCTCTGTATTGTTATATATTGCAAATGAAGCAACTGAGTTGAATAGTTTGTTCAACAAACTACTGGGAAAGTTAATTTGAGAAACTGGATGAGAATACAATATTACTGGATTCCAGTAGGTCTGTGTTCAAACAAGTTGTGTTGTATTTCAGTGTTTAATCCTCTTCCCTCCTTTGTCAGAGCAGATCCTCACATATATGTCTTTGTGAAGACCTAACATAGCCCAGCTATCTCAGTTAATCTTACCAAACTCTGTAGGACGTAGAGAATCAAAAACTCTTCCTGAAACACAGCAATGATCACAGTCATGGCCTTGAACTCTCTGTGCATTATCAAGGTTATAAACTAAACAAACAAACCACAGCTTTTCTCTGCAAAATTAAATCTTTTCAAATTAGCTTTTTTCCTTGGCCTCATGCCAGATTTCTCAGGCTGATGGGTTGAAGAGATGGCACTGGCATTTACAAAACAGCAAGTCTAGCAATTCTGGCAAGCCCTGATGGGAAGAGAGATCATCAGGGCATTTAACGGCATCTATTATTATAACAATACTAGAAAACATCCACCTGCCTAACAAAGAATTGATTCTGGCATCAACATTCTTCCTGGAATATGTTCAAACAACATTATTAGCATGAGACTGCTGAAAGAGGAGCAGAAAATTACACTTTGCTTCTTGATTCTCTCTTACAAATGCATTAGGTAGGTGTGCATACCATCAACTCAAATGTCATTATTTACAACAAATATTATCATGGAAAGGGAAGAAGATAAATATTTAGTACATAAATCAGCATGCTTTGGAAACAGAAAATAATTTAAAGTCTTATATATAAATTTTCAGAACTAAAAAAATATTTTTCCTTCTAATAAATCATGACTATTACTATATCCTTAGATTAGCTACATGAAATACTTGGATATCATTTATGTCTCAAAAGAAAACTTCATTGTTCTAAAGTATAAGCTAGTGTAGGTATCACAATAATATTAAGTAGAGAGAGATCCATGTTGTTATGAAATGACTCAGGCATGCTGTCAGCTAAGGAGAAACCAGGTGGGTATCTTATGTTTAAACAACTAACTATTTTAAATTATTAGTATATATCAATATGTTATGTAAAAAGGTATCAAAATAAAAATCCTAATTAATTTGACCTAGTAAAACTTCTTAAAAATCTTGATTTTCATTTAAAATTTACACTTACTATGTATCTTCCACCTACATCCTTTTAACAATAATTCCTGCCAGTTATTTCCTATATGACTAAGCCTGAAGTCCTTAATTTGAATCAGTTCGCACATCTGCATAAGAGGAGTAAATAGTTCAAAGACTTATAATAGCGCTATATTGTTGTGTATACCAAGAAGAACAAATCATAGGGGCATCCCACAGCAGAGGGAGCTCTAAGACAAGCAGTAAAAGCTGAAATAATACCTAGAGAATAGCAGAACCAAAGTCTAAAACAATGAGAAAGCATACAAGGGAAAAGGAAGGCAGGGGAAAAGGATTTGATGACAGACAACATGAAACAAAAGACAGAAAGCATGTTTCCAAGTATGTTTGAGAGACAGATAGAAAAAGAAATCACTAATAGTAACTAGAATGCCCATGTTAAATATAAATCAGATGATGAATACATCCTTGCAACTTTATTGCATAGACTAGAGCTTACTAGAGTGTGATAGCATGAAAAATATCAGGGAGTCCTTACAGCTGTGGCCTGAGATAGGAAAAGGAAGCTCAATGATACCATTTGATGAAAAGTACTGTAACCAAGATCAATTTGAAAGCTTTTTCTAGAGTTTCAGATAAACTTGGCTTAGTCATATCAACGGATTCTCCTTGCTTCTAACAAGTTAAAAATATGCATTTAAAAAACAAGGATCTTCGCCTTTCCAGCATACTTAATGCATACTTTCTCTATCTGTAGGCTAAACTAGATTTTGCTATTGGCTTCTACACTGATTTCATGACCTTTTTGTGATAATTTGGGTTTTTTTTTTCAGCCCTTTGGATTCTTTTTTTTTGAATCTGCTTTTGTCTAAATTAGTGTCTTTGTCATCATCATCAGCCTTTACCTAAAATAAAAATATCACTGTCTGGTCCTTTGAGCAAGTAAGGTGATCAAGTTCTTAGAATCTGCCTGATATAATCAAATATTTTATACAAATCATAAATCTTCTTGAGGAAAAAAAAGCAACCATAGCTCTCTAGATCACTGGAATTCCATCATCCCTGTTTGAAGATCTGCAAGCAATGAAGAGCTTTAAAGAAAGCATTTCAAAGAAATAATTAAAAATTCAGATAATTTTGATAGACATATTAAGATTGTATATTTTTAATTCTATAAACTGCAAAAACATATATTAATGGGCACCATTTTATACACATAAGTGGACAGTACTATGCAAACTATCCCCATTTAATATAAATATAATGGGAGCATTATCATACTATTAGGCATCAAACCACTAAAAAATAGTGGGCAGACAAATGATACTGGATGTTTTTGGCAGAGAAAGTCATAGTTCAAGAAATGAAAATACCAGGTTAAATAATAATATAATAACTTAGATTATTCAAATCAGCAGGACCAAAAGAAAATTTACCCCAGACTGCTTGGAAAACTAGCTGAAATATGTAAACAATAAATGATTTTCTTCATGAACTCAAGAAGGATCGTGAGTTCTAAAAGCATGGGAGAGGGATACACGCAACACCAATATGGAAAAAGGAGCAACCAGGAGAATCATGAGGGTATAAGTATCTAGAGGATAATCTGATTATAACCGGACAATAAAGAAAATAAAAATCTTGCCAAACTAATAAACTTTCTTCTTTGGAAAACTAACTCATCTACTGGCTAAGAAAACGGCAATAGGTTTCATCTAACTTGCATTTAGTAGAGCTTTTGACACATGGAGAAAAAATATAGGGATACCTGGGCTAAACTGAATTACTCTTTGACAGTAGCAGAAATCATCAAGAAAAATAAAAATAGCAAACAATTTCTATCAAGTTTCAAAATGATATATACAATGAAGACTATCACGTCAGAATTTCCCATTCATGGCTTGAATTAAAGAATAAGGTGAATAAAATAGGAATGAAAACATTTACAATAAATGGATTAGCATCAAAATGATGCTAATTAAAAACAGTGGCATGTAAGAAACAAGCACCAAGTATAATATTGTAAAAAGTAAATCAAAAGCAGAAAGCCAAAGGAAAATTTAACATAGTGATACTGTAAAATGGGACCTGGTCTCTAATGAATCACATGTCAGTTTCAGTCAGCAGTTCGATGCTGTTGCAGAAATGGAAAATCTCAATTTGGGAAGTATAAGCAAAAGTAATTGTCTGAAAAATATTGGTAACAATTACTCTCTCCTAATCTGAACTGGGATGATGTGAATGGTCTGTGGATCATGTGAAGTCCACTAACCATAACCTTGTTTGGGAATCAATGCAAAATGTTCAAAATGCGGACTTCAAATAATAATAATAAAATACCAAGTTCATCAACAAAGAAAGGACAACAAAGTCAACAGCATTTAGTGGCTCTTTTAATACTGTAAGAATACACTGATTATTTTCCATATCCTCTGATCTTAGATGAGAAAAAGTTTACTTAATTTGCTTCCAGGGAAAACTGGACTAACTTGACTAATTGACTAACTTATATGAATTATTTACTTTTTTATTGGTTGGTACTACAGAAGAAATGAGAATACAGAATCTGCTCAATCAGCTCCATTGTGGATGCTCTAGTCTGAGTTGTAGAGGAGTATTCAGTAATTAATAGCCAGGTGTACATCTTGACATAATGCCAGATGGATCCCATGTCACTAAATATTACTGAAAAAGGTTACTATTAATCAGATAATGGTTGCAGGACAATAAATCCTTGGAAAAGAAAAACAGTGTTCACAAGTAACAAAGATATATGTGTAAGGAGTAAGAGTATAACTGTTGTCTTATGCCATTAAAAATAAACAGAATCATATTTTCCTGTGAAAGTTATTCACAAGTTAGAAGGACAGAATCTATTACTAATCTACATTTACATTTCAAATGAAGTTCTTTTAAATAAATTTAGTAGCGCAGTTGATAACATTTCTTGAATCTTCTTCTGAGATGTTGTTTTTAAGCCATTTATATGTTTGCCTAAAATTAAGCATTCAATTAGAAACTGTTCATGTCGGATGTATATCCCAGGATAGACCAGTGTTGCTAGCGTTGCTTTGGAGAATGGAATTCTTACCTCCCAAGCAACCATGGGCTCTGCCTTCACAGGTGACCTCCATCTGTACATTGCCCAACATTTTGGATACTTCGCTCTGATTTTTTTAGGTTAGATTAGTAGGAATTCAGAATATGCCCATCTCTAAGAGGAGATCTGAACAATAATTGGAATGCATTTTGTGCTACAGTACTAGAAACGCTGGGTAATTAATCTCTGTGTATTTCAAATTACTCACTCCACATCGGTAAGAGAAAGCTGGGCTTGATTTCTTTACACCTCAGATCCCCAAATCAAATCTTCTGTAAAATGGGTCTAACAATATTTTGCCAGTAGTGTTATAGCATATTATTTAATCTTTGTGAAGCATCTAGGCTCTACAATGAGATCTGTTAAGGAAATCCAATGAAGAAACAAGCCATTATGAATCTGTTGATAAAAAAAAAGAAGTGAGCAACCGCCAATGCAGCCAAGGAACAAAGCATCCTGTACAAGCTACAGTATGCATTCATGCATTTAAAACATACAATATATGCACATAGGGAGGCCAAATTTAAAGTCACCATATGGTACAAATCACCAGAATTGTAACATTTTGTAACTTTTGGATATTTTGCAGCCTTCTGGTTTGTAACATAGTTACATTTGTTTTCACATAGGCTCATATAGACAGCAATTTTGGCACAGCTTTTTGCCATAAAACTGAATTTTATATGGTGCTAAATTTATTCAAACAGCTGCATGCAAAATTATGCTTTAGTACATTCTGTAATCTTTAATGGGAGGAAATGGGGATTCTATTAGAATGCCTCTTTACTAACTGCTCAATTTGCATGTGCATAGCTCATGAGAATGTAACCAGTTATTTCCCTATCATTATACTCTCTGAACACCTGAAATTTAACAGTCGGGAAGTTGTTTTGGTATTGTCAGAGAAATATTTAAACAGGTTTAAAGAGATATATAAATATTCTATCTCTGAGTTAGATTAATAACATTATGTCCCATTATATGGAGGTACACAAAATAAAGATGGACAGCTACTCATCTTTATGTTGCCTTCAAAATGACAGTAAAAGTTTTTTTTGGCTTTAATTTTTCCCATTCATACCTGTGCCTGAAGGGAAATTGACCCAATCATAATTAGTTTTCCTACAGTGTAAAATACAAAAAAAAAAACAAAAAACAACAACAAAAAAAAACCACACACACACACACACACACAACTAACTGGGCAAAAAGTATTTGTACTGCAAAAATTTTTGCAATGACAATAGAAAAAAAATCCACTAATATTAATCTCTGCTATTCTGACTAGCATTCTACCTACATTTGAACAAATAAATGAAATACAAAGAATTATAAGACATCCATACATTGCTAGAGTAGTTTTTCTCAATAGCCTGTCCCAAAGAGGATAAAACCCAAGGTTAAGTATCAAAAATATTTTCTTCTTTGCATACGACACAATTGCTTTTTTATAAAACAAGATCATAAATAAGTTCTTCAGTAAGAAATTAATAGTATCTATCAACAGTACTCAGTATTCCCTCCCTAAGTTTCACAAATCTAAACTTTGGTGAGTTACCAGATAAAACAAACAAAAAAATTTCAAATAACATAAGTTGTAGGGTCTGGATTCCAAATGAAAAATGAGGTTGTTCTTCACACAGCAGGTTATTACTTATGGGTTTCACTACCAAAGAGTTTTGCAAATGGAAAGGTTTACATACCTTCCAGAGGAGACTGGAATTGAGGAAATATTTGAGCCGAAAATAATTGGAGCTGAAATTAATCCAAATAATTGGATACTGACTAGTGGTCAGTATCATATTGCATTTTCTCACATGGACATCTGCTTTCAGACACTGCTAGAGACAGAATACCAGTCTGGATGGACCCTGGGTCTGACCCAAAACAACCTTTTGCAAGCAGTCTTTGACTCATAAAAATATGCTTGAACTAAAGCAATTTTACTTGGAAAAGAGCATAGATAGCATGAACTAAAGAATTAGAAAGAAAAAAGTTACATTAAAGACTCTACCACCATTTTACCCTCTGCACATAGCTCTTTCTGTCTGAATTTCCACTTTCACCCCTTCCTTTCCCATTTAGATTAATCTCTTGCCTAATTAAACTATAGGGCTGAGATTACTTCATACTATTAATTTGAACATAGCCTATCTTAAAAAAGTTAATCTTGATTTAATCTTTGCACTCCACTGTAATAGCAACGAACAGACAAGATATTTCTTTAAAACTATGCAATACTACCGCAGGAAATGCTCTTGGTCATTACATTTATACTTTGTGTTTACCATATTTACAGAGAGAGGGTTATCAGTTGGTTACTTTATGGAAATGCAACCTGATATACCCACAGGTAATGCAGTTTTGAGTTAAGGACGTGTTATTAAAACATATTCTAAGAAAATAAGGAAAATTAAAGAAGCCTTAAACTTTTCCACATTCCAGAGAGGGAATTGGGATTTTGAATTATCAGTGATTGGTATAAATATTAAAATATATTTACAATTAGATGGTTCTATAACCAACTGGACCATTATTAAACAAAACAGGAATCTTAGAATTGGAGAACCAAATCCCAACTTAAGTCTTAAGACAGGAGAAAACCTCTTCCTGGCCATTGGGGATTGGATCTTACTTGCTAAACCTTTTTTCCTCTGTAAAGAAATTTATAATTCCTATGAGTTGAGGATTCATAGGCAAGGAGAACTAATGTCAAAAATATTAAACAGGATGCCAAGAACAAGCTGTAATTTTGAATCTCTCAGAATTCTCTATTCAATCTCTGATACATATCCCTTTCTTTTTGACAACGTGTAAGATTTATACCCACTATTATCATAGAATTGTGGTATCCTCTATTATAAAAAAAAGCATCAAAATTAATGTACTAGGTTAACACAATACATGCTTAACTATTCCTGCTGAAGGTTCTTTATGAAAGAAGCTTAGTTATAGTTACCTCCTTTAAAATAATGTTTTTCAAAACATTTTCAAAAATATACTTGGAAATATATTTTTATATATATTTTGCTTGGAAGTGGCAATACATCTTTTCATTTTTAGTAGATTATCCCAATAGCAAAATAAAGAAAAGATAGAGGTAAATAAAATATTTAAAACCACATACTGCTTCATTGTTCAAATGACAGAAGAACAAGCAGGATGCTTAATGGAGCATGAAAGATGAAAAGTTCTTTCTCAGGTATTGCATTACATGTTGTTTTTCAATCCTTCCAATAGTCACACTTTGTATAGATCTTATGTTCCAACTTAGTGGTACAATAAAGCAGCAGTGAGAAAAACATGGTTGATGGAGCTGTGCACTCTCAAGCATTGCAAATAAGTTGCTCCCTTTGAGATTTATCTAACCCCCATTCCCCTCAAATTCTGCATCCATACATTTTCAAAGTATCTATTCAATAAAAACAAGACACGTGAAAGGTAGCTTGAAGTAGAAAGAACTAACTTGGAAGAAAAAAAAAGTCTCATCTCAACTATAGTTATCAAAACCTTTGTATAGCTTGCAAAGTGACAGGTAGGAAGACCTCATGATGACAGAAAAGGGATTGAACTCATCTCTAGCTGTTTTTTCTGCAAATTTTAAAGAGCTCAAAAATACCACCTGATCAAAACTGATAAATAGAGCCCATGGAAAATATTAGAATGAATTATTTCCTTAAAGAATATTATACAAGAATGATAAAACATGCAACTAAATCAGAATCAAAATTGAAACTGCATGAGTCCTCTTTTCCTAGCTTTAGCAATATCATATAATGCTTTTTAGGGATGAAACTGCATTCCTGGCATCTATTTCTTGAGAGAAAAATTCATACCATTTTTCCAGAAAACATTCCAGACAGATCTTCCTACCTCCACCCCAAGAACAATACTGTGGTCTAAGGAAATTCAAGTTCTCTGAGTTTTGCAGAAGAGTAAAATATTATAATCTGGGTCTATTTGCATGCAATATTATTTTACTCGTTTTTTTCATTTTACTTGATTTATTTGTTATTGTTTCATGTTTCTAATACAGAGTAGCAGATGGGACATCAAAGTTAAGTAAAAGTTCTTGTTTTCTCAAAACAGTGCACACAGTTAAGCGACTATAACTTCCACCATCAAGCTATAGCTTTACCTATGATTTTAAAAAAATGTATTCTGAGCCACAAATTATTTTTGTCTATAATTTAAAATTTGTTCTAAATGAATAGATAACATTGGAGAATCTTATTTACTGACTCTCATCTTAAAAAAAAATAAAAATCTATAATTAGAAGGAAAATAGAGTCACGTGCAGAATGACAACTCTTTAAGTAATATTAGAGGAAACGATGAAAATTCACATATTTGGATTAGTCTCAGAATTGTAAAATAAAACTTTAAGACATTAAGGCCATGGATATATACCTTCATCAAGAATAATTAGTGTATGAAAACAGAGACAAGTATCACGCCTCTAATTAAGCTTCTTTAGTGCAAAATACGCAATTTTCATGACTTATGCATCCTTCATCATACAATTATTAAGATTTAATCTATAAGATTAATAGTTGACTCTGAAAAGAATACAGGAGAAAAATGTACCTGTGAGAGAATTGCTCAAGAAAGGGGAACTTAGAGAAAACTAGGGCCTAACAGAAGGTATGGCATTACAGAGGCTTGCTCGAGGTGAGAGACAGTAACCACTTCCAGGATGGTTGGTACATGTGGAATCTACTCCACGATTCCCTTGGCAACACAATCTGCCCTCCTAGCACACACTAATAAGAGTAAACGGAGAGTGGAGCAGAACAGAGACACCACGGCCAAACTCTGTTGTGCTCCCTGCAGAGGTGGTAACCTGGTGGTACCGTGCAGCTGATGGGCCACATAGTGTGATGTCTGATGCTGGGCCAACAATGGTGGCAGATCAGTCCCTTCCGATAGGCTTTGATCAAACTCTCCTCCTTCTAATCTCATCATAATACCGACACACAACCCCATCCCACTGAGCACTACTCTGCACTGAGCATGCTTTCTAGATTTTCGATTAACTCGGGAGACTTTTAAATCAATGAATAACAAAAGTAAATATGACTAGAGTCACTCAAGCTCCACCTAAATGTAAAAGAAAAAATATATATAAAAGGCGAACTAAGGAGGGATAGGGTAGGAAGGAAGAATGGGACGGTAAGAACGGAGGAAGAGGAACTAAGGGAGAGAGGGAAGATTCCATTGTAAATTCTGGATCAGTCGACAGGCTCAACCCCTTTCCTCCCCTCGGGTCAGGACACCGCCTGAGGAGACTCCTCAAGATTGAGAGCCCTCTCCCATCTTCTGGGGTGAGTGATGATGGCACATTTGTACACTAGGCACTAGCTAAGGACCCCACACTGTAGTAGAGAATTTCCTGTACTGACATCTGAAACCTGTTTTCCAAATGTTGCATTTGGATAAATTGTGCTATTCGTGAACCCGACCACTTGTCTTGAAGGCAATCGGACCTACAGCCGACAGACTGTGGGTGAATCCGATACTGCCAGAGTTGGGCACATAGCTAACACAGTATTGGGTATCCCTATTAAGGGATGAGTCCAGCCATCCCCGGCCCCTCTAACCTTTGAGGATCAGCTGGAATGCAAGGGGATTCATCTCTTACCAAATTTGCCCCTCCCCACCCAACCGCAACAGTACCTTAAGAACCCTGCTGAAACACTGATTCAAAGGGGAACAATATGCTCCAATATTTCAGAATGGCATCCAAAATTTTATTATTGTGATCAGTTCCGCATTTTTACTGAAGTATTACTAATAAAAATAATTTTGGATCTTTAATATCTTTTAAAAAATACTGTAAAAATATTCATAATGTTCCTAAGTGAATAAGAATTTAATCTCCAACATTAGTAATCCTTTTATGGCGCATGTTACCATGCACAATTTTACAATACTGGCAAGACACGAAATTCACACCAAAAAGCTATATCACATAGTTAATGGTAGAAATGATTAAGACTTACTGTGGCCAATCAAAAAATCAAAATTTTATCCTTTTTTCTTAACATATAATCTTAACAAACATTCAGAGTCTCTTTAGCACACAGAGTTTAGATATTCTGTATCTTTTTTTCTGGAGAAGGCATGCATTGAGGTCACTAAAATGTAGCAAGCATATTGAGGTATTTCGTATACATTCCATATTAAGAAACTGTTCACATACTAAGGCCCTGCTAATATCATTTTTACAACTAATGTACTGGGTCACTTATTTAAAACTTACAAATTTACACACACACACACACACATCTTCTCAAACCCTTTCACGGTATATTTAAACACTTATTTAACAACTGAACAAGGGCTTTTACATGACTAAAATAGTTAATATAACCCCTTCATTAGTATATTCAATGGACCTACCATGGAAAGGTATTTATAAATAACCCACAAATTCCTACCTATATCCATCATCCAGTGCTCACATAGACAATTTATATATGAAAAAAACATTCTGTTTGCATATGGAACAATACAACTGATTTAATATTACTTTTATCAATTGTTTAGTTTAGAAAATAATTTTCAAAATGAAAAAGAGGCTTATCTTTCTTCTTTAAACAGCATTAAGATAGCCAGTGAATAAAATACAGTAAGCATATTATGGCTGTGATAAGTATGGGCTTCCCACCACTAAGATGACTCCTAGGAATTGGCCTGCTCTGGGGGATTTTCTTGCCATAATGTGGAAGCTAAAGACTTCAGAGAATCAAGAATGCAGGAGCTCAGTGTCTATACACTATTCCTCCTATCCAGTGGTAGGGTCACTTCCTGACAGAAAGAGTATGTGGAATATTATTCAATACAATAAAAACAGCTGTCTAATACAATATCATCGGTTCCTTCTTCCCATAAAGCAAAACTTTTAGTTCCCGGAATTTGCTTTTTTGCTGAAAAAGCTGCAGTCAATCTACTGATTTTATAAGACAGATAAAACATTACAGCTCTGGAACATTACATTAAATAAAAAGCTAATCAGACACAAAATTTGAAATTGCAACCTGCAATTGGGCACATACATCTTAACAAAAGACTTGACTTTCAGAGATAGTTAGGAAGCTTAGCTCTTTTTGACTTCTGTCCATATTTTCTAAAGTTAGAAATTAATTCATTAGCTCCAAAAGTCAATTCCTTTTGCCAACAAATGATGATTTATTGTAGCTTATTAAAAAAAAAAATTGTTTTTTTTGGATTAAATAAGGGTAGGTTTGCTTTTTGCGGTGTTTGAAGAGTGCTGGGGGAGCGGTTCTATTAACTTGTCAATTTTTAATTAATTTTTTTTTTATTGAAACATGCTGTTTTCATTAGAAGAAAATTCAGATAAGAAAGAAACTGCAGTGAAACTCAAAAATGAAAGACCCCTCTCCATACACATCTTGGGAAGAGGAGGCTAATAATTCCAAAACAAGTCTTCTTACATGGTTATTAATGAACATAAAATATAGACTGAATACAAAGAAAATTAATGCTAATCTGAATCATTGTGGATAAATTCTACATTCAGAGCGCCAGAGCTACATGCTGTTCCTGCAGGTATGATGTACAGCATGTTAGGAAAACACAGGAAAACCAAAGCAATCCTTTCTATTTTTCCCTGATCTGTCTCAGTGTGTGGCCCTATGACTAGCAGTGCCACCACTGGAAAGGCAGGACAACATGTAGCCAAGGCTGGAGACAAGGAATGAGTGACCCTTTCAGTAGCAATACATTTATATCAGCTTATAAATAATAATAATAATAATAATAATAAAACAAAACAGATAACAAAGCCCTGAACATTACCATGTAAGCAATCACTAGGAAAAAAAGAAGGGGAAGGCAAAGTGAAATGCTAACATTAAATAATATTTACTCGTACTACATCAGTAAAGCAGAACTCACTCAAAAAAATCCCAGGATGAAGCAGAATAAATCCCAGTTTCAGGATGAAGAGTTGCCAAAACTCATTGATCAAACCACATCAGTTTTCAAAGACACTTAGGTGAGCCATTTAAGAATTCTGATGCAGGTTTTCATTGCTGCCATCAGAAATAAAAGTTATTTACATGGGCAAACTTCTTTTGAGCAAAGAAAATTATCGTAAGAGGTACAGTGGCTTTTTTTTTTTTCCCTTATAATTAACCTGTCATATCTCTTTTTGGATAATTTCCTGTCACTGAAGTCTATCAGATGGCAACTATCTTACAGTGCTCCTGTGCAGTGTTTTTTAAACACTGGCACAGTTTTCCAATTACCCAAGTCTGCTGGTTCTTAAAACTTACAGGAGCTCAAGGAATTTCCAGGAGAGTGCTCATGGCATCTAGGTCCTTTCATGGCCTCATCAAGCCTCACCTTAGAACTGCTTTTTAGGTCTCCACAAAATCCACTACCGCTCAATACCTACAGATTACATCTTTGTTTTTAATATCCAGTCAAAATAAATTCATGTCCACTCTGAATGTGTCAAAAAGCAAAAAACATTTGCCATGGAAGATTTTCATTATCCCTGTATTGCTTGGAGGAATGAACTCTTGTTTGCAGAGATCCATGAAATTATTTTTTAGTTGATGTGATCCATGATGCTGTGCGGAAAATCTCACTGTCAAGAACTGAATGTCCACAAAGGAGATTGAGGAATCCTAATACTTTACTCGAATAAAGGGAGAGTCCACCGGGCATATCCCTGGTGGATCTCTCAAATTGCTGGAGGACACAACCCCCCTTTTATCCTAATTTCCTGACCCGAGGGACGCCCTCTCCTTTTCCCCATTGGCCAAGGTACTCAGAAGTTACAGCCTTCCTGGCCCGCCTACACCGAACTCCCTGCCTCCTGCCATCTGTTCTCACCTAAGGTCACCTGACTCCTTTGTCCCCCTTGCTGAAGAATGTGGGGGAATTCCCCTATTTCCCTCCTTTGTAAAGGCCCCCACCTCTTGGCAGATGTGGCTACGCTCAGTCTCCCCCCTCCCTTTGTCCTGCTCTTCAGCCAGACTGTGGGGGAATCCCCTTACTGGTGAATACACAAACTTGAGCAGTCTGCTCAATCCCTCCTCTTCTTTCTTTTTTTTTTTTTTCTTTTTTTTTTTTGAGGGGGGTAATATTTGTTTTTACAAACCTCTACACCCATCTTTGGAAGCATAGTGGACTCTGCATAGGTTATCAACTAACCACATGCGTTCGATAGGTCTGGTACCCATGGGTAGTCTTCATATCCTCCTAGACTCCCACAGATCCAACATTTATTCTCCTGATCCACTCCCAGCCAGCGGTACAGATCTGCGGAGAGTTAGCCGGGGCTTTCCATCCTCTTCCTTCAACTGAGGAGTCCAGATTTCTGGCACCTTGGCCATCCATGCTCAGCTGTCTTGACTGATTTTTCTGTGGTTATAAGGTCCACTCCACTTTGCTGCCAGTCACGCTTCTTTCCATTCTTTGACCAAGACCCAATCTCCTGGTACTTCAAAATCCAAGGGCAGGGTCTGTGTGAGCTGGACTTCCTGTCAGAGAGACTTCACAAGTATTCTGCCCACATATTGATCTCTACCTCCCCACCAGCTTGAGTGTTAGGAGGGTAGGGAATCTCAAACATTATTTCAAAGGGGAACAGTTGAATGTCTCCCCTTGGTTTTGCTCTTATTCTTGAATGGCAGAAGTCGTGTCCATGGCATCTTATTTTCTAACACCAATTTCAATAGATGCCTTTTAAGGTTCCCATTTATCCTTTCCACTCTACCAGAGCTCTGGGAATGCTAAGGGTTATGCAAGTCCCATTGAATCCCTAGGGCAGTCATGGCAGCTTGAAGGACCTTTCCCAGAAAATGAGTGCCTCTGAATCTATCACCTCTACCAACCCATATCTTGGAATTGTTTGTTCCAAGAACACCTTAATTACAGATCCAGTTGTTGCTGAGGCAGTCAGCAGTCAAAAATGCCTCGCGCCATCCTGTTAGCTGACATACCATTACCAGAAGATGCTTAAGCCTCCCTATACGGGGCATCTCAGTAAAGTCTACTTGGATCATTGGAATGGGCACACAGCCCAGGGTCATCCTCCCCTTGCAACTTCTCTTGCGACTCGGCTGTTTGCCTTACAGCCCTCAATAGCCTGTTCTCACCAGAACAAAAAGACCAAGGGCAGCGTAGGTTTTAAGGAAGGCCCTCATCAGTCCTCCAGAGCCCCAGTGGCCTCCTCCTTTCCTCTGCCCCACTACTTTTAATTATCTCTAATTCTTCTGGCAGAAAAGACATCTTCTCCAGTAATGCCTGGACTACTGAGAAGACAGGGAGGATAGTGCCTACCGCCTCCTCCAAGTGTCCTGTCTGATGTCCCCTGATATGAATTATCTAGACTTTCTTGGGTAGGTTTACTACCTCCAGTAGGCAGGTAATCAAATCCTTATGTACCAATGCCTTTCCTCGGCAAGTTAATAAACCCCTTTCTTCCCACAGCTTTCCAAACATATGTACCACCCCATATATATATATTTAGAATCTTTAAAGATATTCACTACCTTGCCTTGATATAATTCACAGGCTCTTACTAGAGAAGACAATTCTGCGGTTTGGGCTGACCAGGCAGACGGCAGCTTTCCTCCTTCTAGCAGCTCCCTCCCCTTAATGATAGCATATCCTGGGGCCCATTTCCCTTCCACTTTTGAAGATACATCCATAAACACATTGTCCCCATCTGGCCAAAGGGTACCTCTTAAATCTTCCCTAGCCCGAGTCTGAAGATCCTTTACCATCGATTTTTCTCCCTCAGGGCCAGTCAGGCAAGAAGCTGGGTTAACAACCCCCCCACACACACACTTCTTAATTGTAAATCTGGTCATCCAGTTAGAAGCCCTTTCAGTTAGTAACACCTCAACCTGGTGTGGGACCTTGACAACAGGGGATCCTCCTGTGGTCAGTTTTTGGGCCTCAGTTGCCTTTAGGGCCATAGCTGCACAATTCTGCAGACAATAAGGACACCCCTTAGCCACTGGGTCTAACATTTTAGAAAAATAAGCTGCTGGTCTTCACATGCCTCCATTCTCTTGCACTAAAATTCCCTTGGCATAAGCCTGCTTGATTTCCACATATAATTCAAATTCTTTCTCTGGGTCCAGAAGAGCTAGAGCCGGAGCCTTGGTCAATTTATCTTTTAATTTTCTAAAGCTCTGTTTTCCTTCCCGTGTCCATACCAAAACATTGGAGCTGTTTTGGGTTAAACCTCCAATCAAAATATGCCCCTAATATTTGACGCTTCCTTCCACCATCTGTGCCCCCCCCACCAAACATCAGTTTCCTTCACCACCCTCTCTTGTTCACCTGATAGGGGCAAGTCATCCATGTACTGCAATAACCTGGCTCCTGGGGGTGGGGTAAATTCCTTCAGTATTTTCTGCAAGGCTTGTCCAAATAGGACCGGTGCCTTGGTGTATCCTTGCGGGAGGACTGTCCATGTCAATTGTTATTTTATCATTTTTCTCCCTCCTCTGAAATAGGATACTGTTTTTTTAGAGACTGCCTGGCCTGGTTGCTTTAAAGCATTTTAGAGAGGTTCCATGTCTAGTTTTCCTTAATTTCCTGGAACCGCCCATACTTCTGAGTTCACTTCAGCATAAACTTTATCAGACACTTTGCACAAAGTTACAGTAGTGCTAATTTCTTTATCATCTCTTACAATATTGATTTGCATTCCCAATTTAGCCATCAAATCCCTTCCCAGCAGATTGCAATAACAATTTGGGACAAAAAGAAAATTATGCACCTGAAATTAATTACCCACATCCACTAATAGGGCTGGATAATACGCACCCGCTTGTCTTTTCCACTTACCCCTTTGATAACCAAGGAGCCTTTTGACAATTGCCCTCCTTTTGCCCTCCTTTGGAGGGCAATTTACGGTCATAAAAGCTAAAACTAATGCATCTTGAATACTCAGTTTTCTTAGAGCATTAGAGCGTGGATGAGTGGGTAGAAAGGAGAAATTATTCTTAGAAATTTAAATATGCTTCTAATGATCTAATTCTATGCTATCCATAACTGTCAGTTAAAATACTGAATATACTTTTAATAAGGAAAATATTATGGCATTATGGTTTATGAGGTTTCACTTTTTTTTCCACTTACAAATCCTTATAGTGTCGAGGGTCACTCTTGCGCCAAGTGCCAGGGCCCTCTCCACAAGCCGGAGCAAACAACACCTCCACACAAAGTGAGGTCAACTCCCCCTGCTGTTGTCTGTAGCAGGACTTTATACCGGTGCAGGTGGGCATGCGCTGAGGAGCAGCACTCATTGGCTACAGGCTCCCAGCTGATTGGTTCTCCTCCAGGTGTTCGGTTGCTAGGCGTCGGTCCAGTTCCCCACAAACTCCACTTTACTATATATTCTTACTAAGGCCCCAACATCTCCCCCTCTTTTTTCCAAAAAACAAAAATTAGCAATAAACATTGTAACATTTACAAAAAACAAATTAACATAGCTGTAAACCTCAGCATTTTCCCCTCTTTTTACAAAAAACAAAAATTGGCAATATCATGCATCAAAATATTATAAACAAAAACAAAGCAACATAGTTGCAAACACAACTATGATCATTCTGGTCACACTTTTATGATAATGTTTCATTTTTAAATTCCCAAGACAAAAGAAAATGGTCCCAAAGGAATACACAATTTCATTTTGCTTACAACCACAGAAATTCTTCTTGGAAAGGTAATTGTGCTCTTCATTTCAGCAACAGGGGAAGGAAAAAATCTTGCCCTTTGGAGCTGGGGAGGATGGGGTTCCAAGTTAGTATGGTCAGACTGGATATGCTATCATTTTTAGTTTTCAACCGCTGGAAAGTTCTTCCAGTCACGGAGTCCGCCGCTCTTTTCAGTTCCAGACCTTGAGGAAGCTGTCCCACGATCCTGTTGTCACTGCCATTCCATCATCAGTCACACCTAAGCAACTGACACGGTTATCATGACCAGCAAGGACACCTGCTCTATCGGCTTTCAGTGTATCCCAGACATTGCAGTTGAGGTTGTCATAACCAGCTAGGAGGAGACGTAGCTGTCCCAGATTATAAGCTTGCCATCCTGGGAGGCACTGACTAGAAGCCTGGAATCAGTCCCCCAGTGCATTGCGTAAATTTTAGCCAAGTGTTCCCAGAGTGTTCTTCTAGTATGCATTTGAATTCTCCCCACGGGGTCAATGTTGGCTGTGATCTGAGCCAAGGTGGCGTTAGCACATGCTTTCCTAGCATCCCTGATTTCATTTTTCAGTTGCTCGGCCTCCTGGCGTAACTGGTCAAGCTCACTCATTTTCCTGTGCTAGAGTTGCACTTCACTGCCACCTCTGAGAGGACCACAAATCTGCTCTTCCATCCGCTGCTCATTACTCTGTCCGGTTTGTCCGCCCGCCCCGGCCTGCTCCCGGCGACACTGCAGCTTGGGGGGGCGGGAGAAGGAGAAGAGGGTGGCAGTTGGGGGGGGGGGGGGGGGAGGGGGGGGTCGCTGGCTCTCAGCTCCTCCCCAGGGGACCAGTGCACATCAATTCTAATATGTGCACGTCAGTCTCTGATCACTGTGGATTTTGCCACAGAGAGGTTGACTCCTGCACTTCCTCGGGTTGCGGCGGAGAGTTCGTGGAGGCAGCCATTGTCTGGGGATACTTGTTTGCCGCGTCCCTCACAACGCGGCGGCTCCCGTTTCCCTGTATTGGCGTGCCATTTTTGCGGAACCGTGATCGGCACTCCGCTGCCTTATGCCCGAACCTTTGACATCTCGTACAGGTCCCATTAAATCCTCTCGGGGCTATACCTTCCATCCTGAATCTGTTAGGACACTTCCTCCTCATGTGTCCTAATCGACCACATAGGAAACATGTCCCCTGAAATCTCTTGTCTTCCTTTCTAGACATTCTTTCTCCTTTAATTGCTGCGGCCAAAGCCGCACCATGTATTTTTGCTTTTTGTTCTTCCTCCATCAATGGCGCTCGGGCACAGGTCTCTATCATTTGGACAATTGAAGCTCCTGGTGGCAAAGTAACTAACAGTTGCTTGCAAGTTTGGTTTGCGTTTTGAACTGCAAGATCCTTTGCCAATATTGCTTTCATTTCTGCAGGCACATTAGGTGCCATATCCAAGGCTTCCTTCAGTCGATCAACAAAGTTGAAAAAAGACTCATTCGGCTTTTGTGTTATTTTGGTGTATGGCAACTGTGGCGTTCCTATTTGTGGTAGTGCAAGAAAAGTGGCTAGCGCTGCATTTTTTGATTGCTGTAGTATCCTGGGGTGGAGCGCTGCCTGGGCCTCGGTTGCCCGGTAACGCCCATTCCCCATCAGTTGATCAAGGGTGGCAACCCTTAATGGATCGTCCATACTGCGATTTAGATTCTCCAACTGTTTTTCCTCTAATCTTTCCTGCCATTTTGCTAACCAAAGCATGTAAGCGGTAGAGGAAAGCAGGAGCTCCATTATCGCTCTGCTATCCGCAGGTACCATATGGGAATATTTAAACAGAGCGGAGACCTGATTTCTCACCAACTTATTGTCGTGCCCATACTGCATTACTGTTTTTTGTATGCCTTGAACAAATTTCCAATCGAGAGGTTCCCACCTGGGGCCCTGGGCTCCTGTTACTACAGGAGCTGCTAGTGGTGTAAATACAAATTCTCCTTGTAACTGAGCATTCTCTATGAGCCCTTTATACCGTGCTCCCGCATTAAATGTTGGATTAACAGGTGGCATTTCCTCATCATTACTTCCACCTGCAGTGGAAGTGGCTGGGAGCTCCAGCAACAATCCTTCTTCAGCTGGGTCACTTGCTCCAGCTGCTTTCTTTTGAATCTTAGGGGCATCTTTTCATGCCTCCCACTGCTCTAATTGTTTATCTACATTTTCCAACCCTTCCACTATAGCCCTGTGGGCAGCCTTATATGCTGCCTTCACATCTCTGGCCTTGGACCCACCGTCTAGTCGCCGCATTTGTTCTAATAATTCTGTCATTTTCTCTGCCTGTCCCCGAAGTTCTTGTCGCATGTTTTGAACCACGGCATTATCATCGTCCGATCCATCTGGGATCGGTACTTTAACTGGGTCCACTTCCATTTCGGGCGCTGTGGGGGTTGGTCGCTTTTCCCCCTCCCATTCGGGTGCTGTGGGAGGTGGTCGCTTTTCCCATTCAGGTGCTGTGGGGGGTGGTCGCTCCTCCCCCTCCCACGGGGGGAGATATTCATCCACTCCCCCCCATACTTCTTGTTCGGCCAAAGTTACCGGACATGCCTGTTTAGGTGAGGTTACCTTTCTCTTATTATCTATTTTCTTACACTGATTTGGCTCAGTATTGTTGGTACATTCAGAACTTTCAGACCCGTTTTCCTTTTCTTCTCCATGGAGCGCTTCCCAAAACGCAATAGCAACTAACTGCTCAAACATAGGCCATATTAGACAAAATGTCTTTGTGAGGCGCCACGCTTCCTCCGAGCCTAATTGTACACCATCCCATAGTTCTCTTCCTACTCGCTCCCATGATTCAAATTTATATGCTTGGGAAGCTTCTTCTATGATTTTTCTCTTCTTACAAAATAGTAATAAATCAGTTAGCTCGGTTTTCGAGACCTCGATCTTAGTTTTTTGAGCAAGCCTTACGAAGCGTTCAACAGTATCATGTTCCATTGCTGTTGCAGCAACTTTCACTCTAGATGCGCCAATTCCCATTCTGACTCACCAGGTCGTGGTCACAATCCGCTTCCAGTAAGATCCCTCGCGTTCTCGCACGATCACGTCGGGGTCACCAGATGTCGAGGGTCACTCTTGCGCCAAGTGCCAGGGCCCTCTCCACAAGCCGGAGCAAACAACACCTCCACACAAAGTGAGGTCAACTCCCCCTGCTGTTGTCTGTAGCAGGACTTTATACCGGTGCAGGTGGGCATGCGCTGAGGAGCAGCACTCATTGGCTACAGGCTCCCAGCTGATTGGTTCTCCTCCAGGTGTTCGGTTGCTAGGCGTCGGTCCAGTTCCCCACAAACTCCACTTTACTATATATTCTTACTAAGGCCCCAACATTATAGTTATCTATGGAACTGGTAACAGAAAAAAAAAAAAAAAAAAAAAACAGCACAGCTGGAATAGCCAACGGTCTTGATTTTATATGTGAATTCTCTCTTGAGTTCAGAGGCACCTTATAGACTAGTTAGGTAAGATTGAAATGAAATGCTTTTGAAAATGCTCAGAATAAGATGTTATAGATGGAAGCCATTGGTTAGCACACATACTGGCTTTTCACAAATGCACACTATCCTCAGCATGTCTGCATGGAAGATTCTTTCACTTAATTGTTTCTACATGTACACAGACTTCATTGATCCCATTTTCACAAGAAACCTGGTTTTCAATAACCAGTAGTTAGTAGTTTTCAATAACCAGTAGCGAAGAGCATGAAGCCTTAGCCAGCATCCCTGTCATGGTGACCCAACCTGCAATGCTTGACTCATGGGTGAAGAAGCAACAAGAGTCACAGGTGCCCAGTAGGGCTACAGGGCTTTGCCTGGCGAGCTGCTACCCAGGAGCTCAACCATCAGAACACAGAAACCCTTCCTTCATAGAAGGGCACAGGCCCAAGTCACATTCTTACCAGTGCCGATTTCTAAGAACTTACTATTGCAATAACTTCCTACGTTTAAAGCTCCTATCCTCCTGAAATTTGATTACAAGCAGGCAACAGGTTCAGAAGTTAGAAAGTGAGGGAAAGTGACAGACAAGTATGATCTCACAGGTCTTATCTTCTTGAGAAACTAGCAAAAAAACTCACACAGTAGTAGTTACATACTCAAATGTAGTAGTTACATACTCAAATGTGGGCTCCAAAACATTTTTTTCCTGATCTAT
This sequence comes from Tinamus guttatus, assembly GCF_059628265.1. Classification (NCBI taxonomy): domain Eukaryota; kingdom Metazoa; phylum Chordata; class Aves; order Tinamiformes; family Tinamidae; genus Tinamus; species Tinamus guttatus. The sequence continues at coordinate 59,073 of NW_028288850.1, forward strand.
GTTCTGCCTCTGTGCCCCCTACTTATATGCAGCAAAATACTTATGAAAATATTGAGAGAGTTTCTAGAAAGTGATCAACTGAAACTCATGGTCACAAGTATGCTTAGGTTTTGCATATTTTTCAAGTACAAAAAATCTTTATTTAAAACAACGCTACATAATGTATTGACATATAATGTGAAAAAAAAACCCTGAAACCAAAAAGCATGGGGTTATCATGCCTTTTCTTGTTCCTTAATGAACTTTTACAGACAACATCACCTGTCTGATCAGATCTTTTTAAAATACAGTTCTAAAGGAATATCCTGAAATTACAAAGGTATCTTGAAACATTGACATGCTTTCTATTTCAGAAAGTGGATACATATTGCCTCTCAGAAAAATATATTGTTGATACTAAATGATTATTCAGATAAGGGTCTGAGCATCTGATCTTAGTGTATCTTTTAAGACTTTGCATGTTGATGGTTCAAAAATTTATGTTATTCAAAACTCTTAAAATTTTTATTCATATTCACTTTCCGGGGGATAAGCAACACACTAAAACTTCTCTAAAATCCTTCTACTTTATAAAGTGGAACAAGTGAGCCTCTATCTGGTACAATCCCTAACTTATCATAACTTAATCTCTGATTCCTGCTGGGTTGCTATAAATAGCCATATAATAGCTCAGCTGTGGCTCAGTATACATACCTTTCTGTGAGTATGGCGTTCCCAGTGGCAGTCACTTTGCCACAAGCCACATCTACTTGCAAATAGCAATGCTACAGGAGCAAATATGATTAGGTCGTGATGATTATACAAGCATACAGAGATTTTGCCCTTGCTGAAGTTGTTGTATATGACATAACTCACCAACATATTATGCAATAATTTAAACATCATAGTAGTCAAAGCTTCAAAATGTTCATTACATAGAAAACCAACCAAGCACCCTAACTGCCCTTTCATCCAGTTATAACTTGCTAAGAAATGAAGATGGTCTAATGCCCCCAGCTAATTACCCCTTAAAATTCTCATGATTTTGGAAGGGGTAATTTCATTATTTGTTAGCTGGATAGTCCAAATACTCTTGCATTGAAAGTAGGCAAAGAAAAACAGTCTTAGGATTATATTATTATTAGGCACTTTCATAGTACAAGTCTGGTAGGGAACATCCATCCTTTTAGGAGGCAGAGACCACTTTCTATGGCAATTATTCAAAGGGCTTAAGAAATTCTTAAGAGAGATCTGTTTAGTTGCACTAAGGAGCTGCTTTACTTTTGCCCAGAAGATTGAGGCCACTTGGCAACAAAATACCAAACGATGACAGAGAAAGAAAAGGTGTTCGTAAAATTGTAACCTTCATGGAAGCTCCATTTCAAGATTTTTGCATTAGAGAACACTCAAGAAAACTCCACTCTCTAACAACATTAGAGAAAATTAGTAAGAATCTGAAAGGGTTGAATGGATACAAAAGAATAAATGAATGAAGACCTAAGTAGTTTTTACTTTTTACATGAAATATGTTTGTATGTATGGTACAGCCTGGCACTCAAGAATGTGTGAGTTCATCTCCCATTTTTCCCAGGTATAATTTCCTCTTACCTCAGTTCTCTAAGTACAGGATGGGAAAAATGATCATTTTTATTTCACCATATCTATTTATTACACAGGCTCTTTAGAAAGTGACTTTCCTATCATCATCTTTGGTGCCTATTATCATAGCTTTTTGTTTTGTTTTATTTGGAGCCTATAGTTTAGAGTAGAAGATAAGATACCACAAAGCTAAAGTAATAGGATGCCAGATGAAAAAAAGTTTCATACAGTATGACATATATGGGTGCAAGTTTTGGCATTACAGAGGCCTGCTTGGGGTGCTACACAGTTGCCACTTCCAGGATGGTTGGTATGCAAGGACTGAGCTCCTCCACGGTTCCCTGGGCAACACAATCTGCCCTCCTCGCAGCTGCAAAGGGGAGTAATGGAGGATGGAGCGGAGTGAAGACACTGCGGCCAAACTCTGTTGCACTCCCTGTGCTGGGCTGCTGATAAGCTGCACAGTGGATGTCTAATGGGAGATATACGATAAAATGTCCGGTGCTGAGCCAGCAAGGGTGGCAAATCACTCCTTTTGGATGAACTTTGCTTGAACTTTGCTCATTATAAGCTCATTATAATGTGAAAACAAATCTCCATCCCAAAAGTTACCCGCCTCTGAGGTACGACCACTCCTCACTGAGCATGCGCTCTAGATTTTCGATTGACTGTACCTTTAAATGAAAGCGAGAAACTTTTTCACCAATCAATAACAATATTAAGTATGACTCCAGTCACCCATCTCCACCTGAATGTAAAGAAAAGTATAAAAGGTGAACTAAGGATGAAAGTGAGGAGGGAAGAATCCCTCATAACTCTTGGGTCAGTTGACTGGCTGATCCCCCTTTCCTCCCCTCACACTGGAACACCGCCTGAGGAGACTAAGAAGTGAGAGGGAAGATTCCATCGTAAATTAAGGTTCATATAATAATAATGGGATGCCAAGAAGGATATCTTTTCCTTTATTTTCATTATCATGCTCTAATAGACATCTCGAAGTAGCACAAGGTGCGGTTACGTACATAATGAAGACTTGTCTCTATGCCAGCTTCAGCTCACACTGAAAAACCTGGCACGCCTAATAGGCAATGCAGAATTTGTGACAGTTCTGATTTAAAAAACTGACTGGCAACTTAAAACTCTGAGAGCCATAAACACTGCTTACAGACCTACTGTAGCATGAATTCATGTAGCATGGTCAACTTGGACGACAAGTTGACCATGAGGCAGCAGTGTGCCCTCGTGGCCAAGAAGGCCAATGGGATCCTGGGGTGCATTAAGAAGAGCGTCTCCAGCAGGTCGAGGGAGGTGATCCTGCCCCTCTACTCAGCCCTGGTGAGGCCGCATCTGGAGTATTTTGTCCAGTTCTGGGCTCCACAGTACAAGAGGGATGTGGAGCTGCTGGAGAGAGTCCAGCGCAGGGCTACAAGGATGATCAGGGGCCTGGACCATCTGCCCTATGAGGAGAGGCTGAGGGAGCTGGGCCTGTTCAGCCTGGAGAAGAGAAGGCTGAGAGGGGATCTAATCAGTGTATATAAATACCTCAAGGGAGGGAGTGCAGAGGACGGTGATGGTCTCTTTTCAGTGGTGACCACTGATAGGACTAGAGGAAATGGCCGGAAACTGAAACACCAAAAATTCCAAAGGAACTTAAGGAAAAAATTCTTAACAGTGAGGGTGACAGAGCACTGGAACAGGCTGCCCAGAGAGGTTGTGGAGTCTCCTTCTCTGGAGATCTTCAAAACCCGCTTGGATGCAGTCCTGTGCAACGTGCTCTAGGTGTCCCTGCGTATGCAGGGGGGTTGGACTAGATGATCTCTAGAGGTCCCTTCCAACCCTAAGCATTCTATGATTCTATGAAATAATCTAAGTTATTAAACCCACAAGTAGTAGGCCAAATTCTTTGAAGACAATGGCTGCACCTTCCTGTTTAGGAGTGGGCTGCAGTAAACTTCCCAATGCTCTGCTAATAAAGCTGCCAGGATAGAAAGACTATACTATATTAAATATGACATTTATTCCTTCCTATAGGTGTTATTGTTTGAAAATGCCAATAGAAGGATTTTACGTAAACTCAAATGATCCTATAGAAAGGCAGAATAAAAGACTATAAAAAAGAATGCGTTAAAAGGAGAGTGTGTCTACTAATTGCTTATTAAAAATTAAGCAATAACACAAAGTGAGTTGCCAGGGCATCACAACTCCCTTGCTTCCCCTAGGCTGGTAGCCACGCACTGGCCCTGCCATTGGTTCTCAGCGAGGAGACAGGTGGCTCTGACAAATGACACTTGGTGACATGGGCGGTGGTGCTGCCAGGCACCAGCTCCTCAATTTTATACTGCTATTCTTAAATGCAACTTGGAAATGCCATAAAAAGAACTTGGCTTCAGGAACTTAGCTAACACATTTCCCAGGGAAAATTCTGGCTCACATTCTTCTGCAAACTAGTTATATATAGATAAGCTGACTATATACTAAGGGACAAATCTGTCAAACATACATACATACTAAAGCAAATCCTTCAACCTGAATGCAAATTGTGGTAAATGGGCTTCCAAAACACACTTATTTTTAATATTTTAAAAGACTCATGATATAGTCAAAGAGCAAAAATTTTATGTGAAAGTATTTTTCCTAAGCTAGTATCCTTTAAACACTTATCAACACATAAATGCCAACATAAGGAGCACGACATGATGCAACAACCACTGGTATAATTTATAAGCAAGTCACTATAATACAGTGGGAAGAAGCTTGAGAACAGGATTGCTCAGTGAACAAGAACTATAGATGCCTGTGGTTTAAAGAGGAAACAGATGTTTTAACGATGATAAAGGGATTTTAATTCTATGTGATTGTCTTCCTAACAGCCTCATTTGAAAACCTATCATACAAATGTGTTCATTAAACATTACTGAATTACCATGTGAATGAGCATTTTTTCCTGTTTTTTAGGTCACTCAAATACAAATAAATAAATTACATGGCAAACAATGCAATATCATATAGAGAAAATAAGTCTTCATCAATTCCTTCAAGTAATGTTAAGAAAGCATTGCAAAGAAGTGTTTCTTTCAGAAAGAAAGAAAATGTGTCTCTGCTCAAAAGCCTTTTAACATATGAATAATAAAACATTACTATCACAATACTATTTTTATGACTTACCTGTTTTGTAAAGGCAAAGGACTAAAACTCATATTGCTTTATCAGCATTATTTCTGTTAGATTTTAATTTTACTCATAGCCCAGTTGGTCCTCATTTGGCATTAATGTACAAAAACACTCAGCATCTGGTAGCTGCCACAATATTTTACAAACAAGCATTTTGAGTTTAACAATCTGTAATGTGTATTGATTACTCACCATATCCATGAATGCCTCCTAAAGGGGAAATTATTCACATGCATCATGTTCACAGATCTTCCAACATTAGTGTTTCCTTGTCAGACAGCTTTATCTGTTATGGTATTCATAGATGCATCATTCCAGAACAACTGCACAAGCAGTGAACAGCAGGGTTTATTGCAACTACTGTAATCCGCAAAAATGCCCAGGATCTGAAGAAAGGCTTATCATAAGGTTTTCTAGGTATGTGTCCATCCATTTATGCTTCCCTTGCTACTTAAGAAACATTAATCAGTATACACAAATTGTGCGATAATGCCAGCAGTTTACCTTGATAAAAATCCAAGTGCTTTTCATGTGAATTAAAGCATCTTCATATGCAGCATTTTGGACAGTTGGAAAAGGTTAGTCAAAAGATAGTTTCTTGTCAGCCACGCCAGATCAGTGGTTAGGGGGAAATGTATAACTTCATATTGCTTTGCCATGTTATCCTTCAGAAATGAATATTGCTTTTTCTTCTTTCTTAGATACATATTAATGAGCGATCACTTTAACACAGTTTTCTGATATTGCAAGCCCAGGGAACCGGATAACATTTATTAATCACATACAACAAAAACAAACTTCTTTCTGAATTTGATTATGCAGGATTATTTCTTCATCTAAGAAAGGAAGGAAGTAGGCTTTTTCTGCTCCATAGGAGAGGACTATAATTAGATATCATCATGAGTATAAGATTATATTATGACCAAATTCATTTTTGCAGCCTAGCCCCCTAATAAGGCTGTCTGCTCTCTTTAAGTAAAATGACTAAGCTATTGATTCTTTCACTGCAGAGTCTAGTTCGAATTTGCTGTCATGCTGTATATAAAACCCATGTGCATCCTTTTGTATTTTGCCAAAAGCAAGCCCAGCTTCAAGTCCCGTGCTATCTACGCATTATTCCTCTGCCGTCCTTTTCCTTTTCCCCCAATTCGTCTCCCAGACAGCAGTCCCCTCTCCAGAGGTTGTGGTTATATATCCTTGGGAAGATTCTGGCGCCCCAGCTAGACAGAGCAGGCTATTCTAAACCAATGTGGGCAACAGGCTCTGGCTTCCTTGCTGCTCGCAAGGATTTCCAACATACCCCAGGGACGCTGCTTGCTGCTCCCCGTGCCTCCTGGCTCCCCCGCTCCGCGGCGGCGGCCCCAGAGCACGGGGCTCGGGGGCGCTTTGCAGCAGCCCGGGCTCGGGCTGCGGCGAGCGCTGCCTGCCAGAGGATGTGCTGGCGTCAAGGGGGCCCTCTAGGTGGGTTCTCCTGCCACAGTGCATCGTGCGCGCCAGCCCCGGCGGATCCGGCCTGCGGAGTAGGCGCCGCGCGGAGCGCAGTGTGCCCGGGAGCCCTTCATGATGCCTAAAGGAGCCTCTGCTCCGTCCCGCTCCCCAGCGGCGCTTTACTTACCCTCCTCTTCTGTTTTTAATGCCGCTGCTAAGGTTTTTTTAAACTTCAATTGATCCCCTGGGCCTTTGGGGCAGAAAATCCTGCAGTAGGGAAGCCAGCTGCCACGGTGGTGATGACATTAAAATGTGGCATAAAACCGTGTTTGATCAGGGGGCAGGGGGAGAGGGGAAAGCAGAATAAGATACCGCACTGCATGTTTTTATAGATCCTATTTCCTCAAGCTTCCTTCTTTTGCTGTCACAGCTCTGTTCTATAATACCCCAAGTTAGCCCCAGTGCAGTTGATGCCATTTTGGAAAGGGGATAAAATATTCAGCTCCTTGAATGTCACAGTGTGTGGACAGTGAAGCAGCATTTATTCTGACTCAGGAGCAAAAAGTGAACCGGTACTGCTGTGCACATCTTTACATTGTGTATTACTGTGTGCATCATGTACCACACTTTGGAGACTTGGAGCACCAAAATATTTTAGCTTTCGACATTTAAAGGAGCTCTAGAGACATTTGTGTGCAACTACTCTATGCAGAAGATGAGGCTTTGCTTTTCTCATTTAAATACAGCCAGGAGAAGAAAACAGATACCCCGGAGTTACAAATCATGTGAGCGAGGACCAGACTCTTAGTTATATGATTTATCTGAATATTTTAAAATATTACCTCTAATTAATCCAGATCTTTCCCACTTTAGACTAGAGTCACTTATTATGGAATATTTAGCACACCAAATGCTGCACAAATCTGCACCTTCATTATTATTTCATGTTGTATCTATACCTAACCACATACTTGCCAGATACCTGTGGGCACTGCCGATTTCATTACTAGATTCACTTAAGACATTGAACTACCTTGAAAAAGAGAGCTTCTCAACACTTGCCTAACACCTGAAGTTCACAAGCTAACTTCTTCTGCATCTCAATGCCCTGAGGAAATCACTCTATCACTAGTATATCAATATTAAATTCAGCACAGCGCATAACACCTGCTGACTCAACTGGTTTCATTCAGCAGCAGAGTTGCAGGAAGAGGGTAGGCATATATAATAGTGCTACATAGCATTATATAGCAGTTAAGAGAACTCTAACACAGAACACCACACAGAAGTTATGGCTTTCAAGAGGAAAAGCAAGTTCAAACCAGGAACCTTAACCAGTTGGAAAAAAAAAAGTTACATTTCTAATATAGGCTGACTTCTGAAGTTCTTTTAGTTCAGGCCTGTAACAGTTTCCTAATCATCTCACTTGGGAAAATGCAACATTTAAAGTCATTTAGTGACATTATCTTTAGTAGCATCATCCCTTTGTCCTTTAAGCATTTTAGTATGGCAGTTCCATTCTGCTTCACCACTTCCTTCAGAAATAGGAGTCTAAGCACAATTTTGATTCAAGGAGAAAAAAAAAAAGGCAATTCAATTTTCTTTGCTACCAGGATAGCACTCTGACCATTATAATTTAGAGGATAGGAACAGCTAGTGACACTGCCTGCTGAATATATGCTAGGTGTAAGGAATTGAAGAGACAAAGCGCGGCAGACAAAGCGTGGCAGACGAGGAGAGCATAGAAGAGAACAAGAAAGTAACAAAGCCAGAGGAAACAAGATCTGCCAATGATGCTGGCTGAAACAGAATAGTCCCAGGCTTTAGGCCCTTTTAGTAGGTCTACTTGTGACTTTTCCATCAAAATTAATAAGTGAATAAAATAGGTAAATTGCAGAAACCAGATTACAAAGCTTATCTCTTCCAGGTAAACGGTCTCATGGGATGTCAGTGAGGGGCATTTGTCTTTTCTCTCTCCCTTACTGACCTTGTGAATCTTGTGTTCATAACTGTCCAGTGTAATGTCTATCCAAGGAGAAGTGATGAGTGTCTGCCACACATCTTGCTTTTATCAGCTTATCAATGAAGTGCAAATTGCAAAGACTTTTCTCTGCCTTCTAGGGTAGAGGAAATAAAGTAAAACTGTTTTGCATCTCCATTTCTCACATTTCATGTATTATTTTTCCTCCCACAGCAATCAGATTTTCTATTACTAGTGATATCAGAACATGCACTAGAAACTTAATTAACCTCTGTGCTTTTAAACTGAAGTCCTGTAGGAGTATTTTCTTCACCTTTAAGAGCAGCAAATGTATTAATAGATACCAGAGAAAAGGTTTGCCTTGTGGTACTTCTAGTCTAAATAATAGATTTAAGGGCAAAGTAAGAACTGCTGCTCTAGAACTGTTAGATTTTTTTTAATATAAAAATCAATAAGAGTAGTATATAAAATAAATCCTACAGGTTATGAGAAATGAAGTGCTCCAGGAGCATACACGACTTACTTGCATACGAGGAAAGGATACTCATTTTCTGGAAAGATCAATTGATTAGTTTTGTTTTTACCAAAAGGGAGCACAAGTCATTGAACCAATTGACTAGTAACAGTACAAAAATCTACTGAGAAAAATGTGTGTCCATAACTGTAAAGCTAATGCTTAAAGTTACACAGAGGTACTGAAAAGCCTACCCTTAATAATACAACAAAAATCTAATCAGAGTTAATAATGACAATGACCTATGGTAACTTTTTGGAGACAGAGTACAAAATGAGCAGGGGAGCTCAGCCGATAAATTCTGAGCAAGTGTCTACACGAAACACTGACCACCTGACTCGGTAATTTTGCAAAAGGACTCAAATTCTAAGTAGCAAATGGTTGTGGAGCCTGAAACATGCTGCCAGTGGACAAGAGGGTCACTGTGTTAGTTTGCGATACAGACTAACATGAGAAACATATGTTGCTAATCTAAATAAGTTGCAAATGTGTTTCTTAAGATTTAGATTGAGAGAGACAATTTGATATTGTTCATAAATATGAAAATTCTCTCAAAGTAAAAAATGAAGGCATGACATCTTTGCATGCATTTTTTTAAAGCTAATAAATAACCAAAGACCTGAAAATGAATTGCCACTTAAATATATATATATTCATCTGCAGTAATGGGAAAACGTATTAGCAATACACAGATTCCTATGGAGGTGACTGTTCCCTGTACTTGTAACACTTTTCTACACAAATCGACCTTACTTCAAATGGCAGACTCCACTGAATGTGTATAAGTTCTCCATGAAAAAGTATATAGACTAAAAAAATCAACCTGATTAATGAAGTGGTAAGAAATTTATTCCACTGTGCACAGCTAAAGGAAATCATCCAAGTAATAGGTCTTTAGTCATAAGAATTATTAGGTGCACTGCAATTATGTTTAATAACAGCATAGCAAGTGAAGGCACAAATTCTTCTCATCAGACTCCTCTTTAGGATGAACAGATGAGCCCAATAAAAGCATTTCATGAGAGTACATCAAGCCAAATAACGTAGCTTTTTTTTTTTTTTTTTGTATTCTGCTCAAAGGAGTCTATTTCCTGTCATCCACCCTGCATATAAATCAGCTCCCTACTGGACCCTCTTCTGGAGTAAACCTAACTATTGCTTCTGCAAGAAAAACGTGTATAGATTTAGAGCCAGTTTGTCAGCAGTACAAATAACTATTTCTTTCCATTCTCCCATACAGTCTTTAAAACACCCTTATGGGTCTTACGTCCTCAGACACCTTTATGTATCTTCATTCCACATCGCAAGGCAAAAAACATAAATTTTGGGTGTCATGATATAGAAACACCTTCCTGGTGGGCTCTGACACAGCCTCGCATGATTCCAGACATTTTTCATTTGAACTGAAAAATGACACACAAAAAATGTTTCTCATGTCTGTACCGAGAAAAGGTCTAAATGATAGCTATGCAGTGTCACTGGGCAGACCTTGCCCTCAGGGCTAGAAAGAAGGGATTGAGCCATCATTATTTATTTTCTTGTATTCATTTCATGGAGATAAAGACAAACACATAGTTCACATTTGAACAAAAATCATGAATCAGGCAATGTTACTAAGAGGTTATGACTATTCCTTAAGAAGAACTTACTTTACAAACTTCAGAAAATGATCTGCTCAACTCTACATGTAATTAGGCCAGAACATTCTCCATCCAAGACACAGTCCTTTTTAAGGCCAAAGGATCTCCAAGTCAAGAATGTCAGTCTCTTTTACAGAGATTAAACCACCTTTTGTCTCATTTAAAGGTAAAGAGTCCCCTTCTTGGTACTTCAGAACTCTTGTGCCTGAGGAAAAAGAATCGTAGCTGTGCTGCATAGGAGCCTATCTGCCTAGATCAGGCAGCACTGGTCATGTTCACAGACTCATCTCTAAATCTTATGTGAGAAAGGGTCCACATGCCTAAAAAAAAAAAAAAATCATTCTACAAATGTAAACAGGAACTTTATTACACCATTTTTATGCAAGAGATGCAAATAGAAACTTCAGATAATTATGTTTGCTTTCTCCATCTGAGATTTTCCTTTGCCTACCTACTGACCCACCACTATCCCTTGTTCTTAATGAAGTAAAAGCAGAAAAGAAAAAAGAAAAAAGAGCCTGCTTTACTAGTAGAGATTTAATATTTTTAGATGGAGATTAGTTTTAAGCTCATGTTTAATAAGTCATTTTGCCTATTATATCCTAGGTGTCTTACTTATTATTGAAAGCAGACCTTGAGATGTCTGTAAAAATAGCACATTATTCAAATATTTGCTATTTAATATGGGGCTGACACTGCCTTCATGGTTTGGATGTATACCTGCTACAAAACAAGAATTGACTTGCATCCTGCAGCAAAGGCAAATATTGGGTACCACTGAATATTTAAAGAAACACTTTGGCACAACATTTAAGAAAATGTGTTTTCTGCACCGTAAAACTTACAAGTTGAGAAAAAATATCAAGTTGACACTGGTGCTGCCTTTCGGCCTCAATTGCCTCAACGCATCGAGCAGGCACAGGTTCCACCACCCAGGAACCTGGGCCAAATGAGCACACACACCACTATGGTGGATGCAGCACTTAGCACTTATTCACTAACACATCCAAACTTATATAGGGCACCTGTGACATCCAAACTTATGTAGGGCACCTGTGTGTGGAGGCACGCCCCGTAGCCCATAGCATTAACATCGTCTCCTATATTGGTTGGCCTCAGAAAATCCTTTAGTCCATCAAGCAATTAGCGGCAAGTAATCAGCATTATCATTTTCATCCCTGGCCAACCTTTCTTCCTATTCCACATGCCCATCTCCCCTATTCTTTCCACTATTCTTTCCACTATTCTTTCCGTCCATCGCGAGATCTTCCGACCGCCATACCCTACAGTACCCTACACACTGGCACTTTGCTGTAGTATTTATAATGCAGTATAAGGAAGTGAATTCAAGTTAGATGCATTTCCAGTGAATAATCATGACCTAATATATAATATAAAAATACTATGTACTGTTTTAATTAATAGATTATTATAGATTATTATAATTTTTAAAGATTATATAGATTATATTAAACTATCAATAATCTCAACAACTTTAATGCCTGCAAAATCAGATTATTTCAATATTGAATTTATGTCAGAAAAAGGGTTATCAATTATAGCAGTATTAAAAATACTCAGTCACTGAATTTCTTACCCCCTGCTCAGACTAGATTCACAGATGTAAATATACTTTCTATTTCCTGTCATAGTTTCAGAAAGGCTCTGAACTTAAAACTTTTAAGCATTTCCCTCCTACTTCAGCTTCTCCAAGATCCTTCTATCATACTATTCCTGATTTAATAAGCTTATTAGAAATCCTCACTACAAGACTGAGATTGCCTGTACCAGTTCTTTCAAAGTTCTTGAACAAAGATCATCCAGTCCCCTTAGCTTAAGAGCATTAACGTCTCAGGTTTGCTTCCATTGCAGATGTAATAATTTAAATTTATATACCTTTGTTCCCATTATTCATTACGCCTACATTCTGATCCTGAAAATTATTTTCCTAATTAAGACAAAATAAAATAATCCTCTATTTCCTTTCACTCCAAAAGTGACCCTGCAACACAGCAACTCTGTTTTTCTTCTTTTCTTTTTATTTATATAGTTTTAACTGCTTACCACATTTTTTTTTGCTGTCTCACCAAATATTTCATGAAGAAATTCATCACATACATCTATTACCAAAGCACCCAAGCCTTGCTATCATTAACAGATTTGTTTTGTAGCACAAATGTAGGAAGTTTACATTTCCTATAAAAAAATAATTTCTGGTATTACTCATTTCTGTTATAAAGCTACAGATATTTCTATCCAAATCCAAGTACTCTTCTAGAAGATTCCTTTCACGAAGCAATATCAAACCAAAATTCTGTTGCATCTACACCATACCTTCTCTTTGCAATATTATTTACTTTCAAATCATAGAATTGTAATCTCCCTCCCTATACATACATATTTGTGGAAGCATGGATCTTATGGAACAAATTTATCCAAATTGTCAATTATTTTCCTAATTGTCTTTCATGGATGCCTTAAAATTAGTGCTCAACACCTCAGGAACACCTTAGGAGTCTGCAAAGAACATGATAAATAGTACAGTGCTACCCTTCAATCTTTACACATACATATTTTATTATTCAGTATGACTGGAGTTATCATGGTAGTTACATTTTGTACACAAATACCTTTTATGTCAACTGTGCACAAAATGCATATGAATAATTGCATACTTTTGTCTGACAACTCCTAGCATTAACAAAGTGACATGCATTGCAACATAAATGAATATATCTATAGCTTGGGTTGAGGACAAAAACGTAAACTCCTCATTAAAAAAAGCTTTGCAATCTCCTCAACTTCTCTATTTTCTGAGATCATTTATTTTGCAGAGTGCCCAATCAAAAGCTAATTCTGTTAGCAGTTCTATCACCAAGAGTGTAAGAAAAAAAAATACACCTTTCCATAGTATTAGCAGATGCCCACTGTCCAAATAGTATGCAGTTAGAAAGGGTGCACTCATGTATTCTGCTGGATAAAAACATGTTATTGCTGCATATGTAGCTGCAATGTATATAGCTAAATATTCATCAATGAATATAAAGTATTTAATAGTAACATAGGACCATAGATGCTTGCAGCAACTGAGATGCATTAAAAAAAGACACGTTTTTTGTTTCAAATGGTTTACAGTCTAAATTAAATGGGAAAAAAACAGGGGGAAATTACTATTCATTACATCGAGAAGTGGAATAAAATGTTCTTAGCAGTAGCAGAATAAGCAGCTGATTATAAAGTACTTAATGAGATTATTAAATGAATATGGGCCAAATATTGTCTCTATACAAAGCCACGCTTGATTTCTTTTTATTTTATTATTTAGAAAAGTACAATACAGAACAAACATGTGACAACCTAAGTAGTAAATCTCTGTTTTTCAGATTACAATACAAATTTGTATGAGTTTATAGCAGATTTTTGCTTACTGGAAACCAAATCCTACTGCATTTACATCACTGAAAATGCTGAATAACCTCATTCCCATTAGTGGTGTTTATCAACTGCTACCAGTGCGATTATAAACTAACTTTAGACTTTTGGGCTGATACAGTTCAGATTATGTTCAGTTAAGGCTAGTTAACCCATAAAACATGAGTCAATATAATATTATAATGCTCCTGGTCTCAAAGTCTAAAGAAGATTCTAAAGAGTCTAAACTCTTCTTATGACAGAATGTATGCATACAAGGAAGGAACTTGGAAAGCTGGCAGAGCTTGGACTGTTGACATGAGCTAACAGCAGTTGCCTCAGACCCCTCTGCTTGTTATTTAAATGAGTCAGCAAGACCCAGGGACAGGCTGGCATCACTCATATACCTCAAGTTAGACATGTATTGAAGGTCCTTATAGAATTATTTGAATCTTTGGCTAGCTTTCCATTACCCTTGGAGATCAAAAGCAAGGTATACTGTATTATATGCTTATATGCTAAATATTAGATTTAGTCAGATGATGTGTAAAATTTATTTACTTTCCAGGTCTATTAAAATATTCCTGAAAAAATAGGCCACTCCTATGACATTAAAAACAGATAAATTAGTCATTTTCTGATATTTGATTATAGACAAAATTAACTGCTTGAAATCAGACTATGAGTAAAAATTGAAAATAAAGGTGCGCAAGTGGTACAAAGAAGGGCATCTACAGGTCCACTTACACACTTAGGACTCTTAAGTCAAGCCCTCAGACCCCTTCTACTACACATGGGAAATAATCATAGAATCATTATGGTTGGAAAAGACCTTCAAGATCCAATAGCAATAATCGAGTCCAACCATCATGACCTAGCTTAATTTTGTTTTGCCTTTCCAACATCACACACATCCCCTTTTCAGCATGCTTTGCAAGCCAAGGCAGCACTGTTTGAGGCATGTTATATCTGAGACATTGCAACCACACTACTCTTGCTAAGTCTATTAAAACAGTATATTTACAGATACCTACAAAGTGCAACATATACAAAGTCTAGAACATTTTAGTAGAATGATTAATCAAAGAAAAGGATAATATCTATCTGTAACTTATTTTTCCTTAAATGCTCACTTCTCAGATTTCTTCTTTTTAACGAAAGCTACTAGAATAATATTATTTCCTAGTACCCATAATTTCTCTAAAAATAAGTTTCAAAAGTTCTTACTCATGTCTGCCTTCAGATGAGATTCTCCTACAAAGACACATATTGGATAAATAATGTCCATGAAAATCCTGAATACTCTTTTCCCTAACAAGCAAGCCTCAAAGCACTTATTTTCTTGACTTTTCTGAGAAAATTATCATTTTTTGCATCCTATGATTTGGAAGCCTGCATGTATATGTCTGTGCACAGAGATGCAGAAACTAAACAGAAACACACTGGTATGCATAGGCCACAAATTGCTTTCTGTAGTAAATTATATTGTCCTCAAAACTATAGAGCAGCGCTAATGCCTTTATATGCTTAAATATTCTTTCTCAGCTTTATGTAGATAACTGAAGAAGTAATCACCTCCCAACTCCCTACAGAATGATGCTGAAGCTATAAATATAATTTATTAATGGCATTTTAAAATAATGAAAAGATGCTCCAAACCCAAGATCTTTCTTTTCTGGGTTAGGTAGATAACTCCTGGGGAAATGATCTTTAGTGTCTAAAATATAAGACAGAAGAAGCATAATAAATTTGATTTATAACTTCCTATTGGAATACTATGTTCAAACTGAAAAACTATTGAAAATATTTCTTCCCAAAATAGCACTTTAGGTTGTCAAGTAAAATAAATGCGTTACCAAACTGCAATATAGCATTATAAATAAAAAAGCAATTCATAATGTCCATTTATAACAGTCTGTTTTGTCAAGCATTAATTTTAAACTCATTCCAGTATTAGACTCGATAGAAAATTGGTGCTGGACCTTTTATACTACACATTGCTATGTTTTATTAAAACTTGATCCAATAGCTTCTCAATCTCTATTGAATATTATGTGGAGGCAAAAAAACATATTTCTTCATGATGAAGTGAATCCTGACACAACCCACTCAAAATATATACATTATCTTATAGTTCTTTGTCATTAGGAATCACAATTTTACCACTTTATAAAGAGAGAAGAAATCTCCAATTTTCTCAAGTGAGGTTGGATTGCAATAAATAAATAAAATTGTGAACCATCGATATAAATATTCTGAGTTAAATTACAGTTTAAATTCTAAAAGGTATAAGTTAATGACATCTTTGTATTTTTTGCTACTTGAAAAGGCAATATACTTTTTCATTCTGTAAATTGGGACCATGTCAGATTAGATTATCAGAGAAATCACACCTAATGTAAAACTATCAGTTGCTATTTAAAGGAGATTTGGCTCTTCCAGATTACAAACCAGCTTAATGACCCAGCTGTGCAGGTGCCATGCTATCTGTGTGGAAGGGATTGCTACCTAAATGCAAGACCACCTCCTCTTCCCTCTCATTCTAGTTCTTAGAAAACAATACTGAGTAGTGGGCATGAAACTCCTAGTTCCATTAGAGGAACAGAAAGTACCTCCTTTCTTTCATCCTTTAGAGAGACTATAACTGAAGCTAGATTTATTTTATTTCTCATAAGAATGAATATTTCAGAAAGAAACCCT
Source organism: Tinamus guttatus (assembly GCF_059628265.1). Classification (NCBI taxonomy): domain Eukaryota; kingdom Metazoa; phylum Chordata; class Aves; order Tinamiformes; family Tinamidae; genus Tinamus; species Tinamus guttatus. The sequence continues at coordinate 75,496 of NW_028288850.1, forward strand.
GAATACAGCTATGCATAGATGAGCAGTGAAGTTCACAGAAAAATTTTCAAACATTTTTACAACCACGGATTACAACCATGTTTGTGCATTTATAATATAAATATATAGCATAAAATTTGCATATTTTATAGGTGGCAAGAGTTATATTCATTAGTTAAAAAGCAATCCTAAATTGAATGCATAAATATATACAAAAATCATAACACAAAGCATTTTTCCTCCAAATTCAAGAGATGCAACTAGAATCCTTGATGTTAAATCAAGTAACATGAAACCTCAGTACACAATTTTTCTTTAGTTAATTCAGGATGTTTAAAATTTTAATTTGCAGTCTATCATTGTTCATCTTGACAAGAATGATCAGGGGCCTGGAGCGGTGGATGTTGTCTATCTCGACTTCACCAAGGCTTTTGACACCGTCCCTCATAACATCCTCCTGGGCAAGCTCCGGAAGTGTGGGATAGATGAGTGCACAGTGGGGTGGATTAGGAACTGGCTGGATGGCAGAGCTCAGAGGGTGGTGATCAGTGGTGCAGAGTCTAGTTGGAGGCCTGTAGCTAGCAGGGTCCCCCAGGGGTCAGTCCTTGGTCCAGTCCTGTTCAATTTATTCATCAATGACCTGGATGAAGGCACAGAGTGCTCCCTCAGCAAGGTTGCTGATGACACAAAACTGGGAGGAGTAGCTGATACCCCAGAGGGCTGCGCTGCCATCCAGAGGGACCTGGACAGACTGGACAACTGGGCGGTGAAAAACCTCATGCAATTCAACAAGGTCAAGTGCAAGGTCCTGCACCTGGGGAGGAATAACCCCAGACACCAGTACAGGCTGGGGACTGACCTTCTGGAGAGCAGCTCTGCAGAGAAAGATCTGGGTGTCATGGTGGGCGACAAGTTGACCATGAGGCAGCAGTGTGCCCTCGTGGCCAAGAAGGCCAATGGGATCCTGGGGTGCATTAAGAAGAGCATCTCCAGCAGGTCGAGGGAGGTGATCCTGCCCCTCTACTCAGCCCTGGTGAGGCTGCATCTGGAGTATTGCGTCCAGTTCTGGGCTCCACAGTACAAGAGGGATGTGGAGCTGCTGGAGAGAGTCCAGCGCAGGGCCACAAGGATGATCAGGGACCTGGAACATCTGCCCTATGAGGAGAGACTGAGAGAGCTGGGCCTGTTCAGCCTGGAGAAGAGAAGGCTGAGAGGGGATCTAATCAGTGTCTAGAAGTACCTCAAGGGAGGCAGTGAGGAGGATGGTGCTGGCCTCTTTTCAGTGGTGGCCACCGACAGAACTAGAGGTAATGGCCACAAACTGAAGCACCAAAAGTTCCACAGGAACTTAAGGAAAAATTTCTTAACAGTGAGGGTGGCAGAGCACTGGAACAGGCTGCCCAGAGAGGTTGTGGATTCTCCTTCTCTGGAGATCTTCAAAATCCACTTGGATGCAGTCCTGTGCCACATGTTCTAGGTGACCCTGCATGTGCAGGGGGGTTGGACTAGATGACCTCTTGAGGTCCCTTCCAACCTTAAGCATTCTATGATTCTATGAACTGCAATTAAGCATTATAGCATGCTGTTTTAAAACCATGATATGTTTCCTGGAAGAACATTTCATGAGCCATCCATAAAATTTCTAATCAAAATGTACACAATATGGGCAGTTATTAAGATTTTCAAATTAAAATTTGTATTAAAATAGTAATAGAAAAAATAAAATTTTTGATTTCTAAACAGAGGTGAAGATTGGACAAAATGCTAATTCTTTATTTTTATGGAGTAGTCGTGGTATATTGAGGTCAAAGAAGCATACAAGGAATTTCCTACAACAGATGTTGTTTAATATCACTCACGGAGTTAATATGTTTCACAAATGAACTTGAGTTTGAAAACTCATCTGATAAAATTTATTTAAAGAAATTTGGATAGGCAAGCATATGCAAGGAAGCTTCTTCACCTGTTCTACATTTATTGTGATGTTTTAAAGGTTATTTATTAAAGACATAATATAAGGTCTAAGATTTATTCTAATACTGTTTTCTGCTTCCTGAATGCCAATAAAATTATTCCTACTATAAGTAGTTAATGGTTAGTTGAACAATGCATCTGGACACAGCAAATTAAATATTCAAGCAGCTATAAGAAATAGAACCACTTAAAAATTGATGGGTTTAGTTATGATGGCAGTGGTATTAATTTAAATAGCTGGTATCTGACAACATCTGGTATCTAAAACCTAAAAGCAACATGCACGTATTTATTGCAAAAGAAATTGGAACATATGACATATATTAAAAAAATTAAAACCTCATTAAATATGAGGCCATTTAAGCAAGGTGCAAGTGTATACACTTATTCATACACAGTTCACAGTTCAGGTGAATATAGGCTGGGTCAGGTGAAGGCTTCAAATCAACAAGCATTTTACCAGATTTTTTTCTCTGTAGGATTTTGTAAGATTTTTCAAATGTATTCATAAAATCCTCTATTTTTCCATACAATTCAATTCAGCTCTGAATACCAAAAATATAATTACAGATTTGAGGGATAAAATAATTTGCTTCTCAAATAAAAAAATAAAATAAAGTCTGACATAAAATCTTTACATTCTTACTGATAACTTCTCAAAGATCCCTCTGTATTCAATAGAGACTCTCAAAGCTGCTCTCTCTAAGTGTCTTCATATGGTAACTATTTTGCCAAAGAACAACATAACCATACAAAAATCCCAGAGAAAACCTTCAAGACACAGATTAAACATTTACTTTTTTCCAAAGCACATAGCTAACTGTACTGTGTTTGTTAAAACTTGTGTAAACTTCAGGGTTTTCAAACAATTTATAAACACACATGCAAGCAGAAAAACTACCCATGTTGTTGTCTACTATTGCTGGAGTGTCTGAACATGGGCTGGCAATCATTCAGAAAGATGCTGTTAAATGACAGCATTATTCCAGAACAGCAATGTTATTTCAAAAATCAGTAGAATGTCTTTTGGATGGGTAAAAAAAAATGAGAAATTAAAAATACAAATAAGTGGTTTATAAATTTTCTTTAGATTGGTCCTTAGGACTTGCTATAATGTATATAAAGTAGTGCAGGTTATAGTTTTTAAAACCAGAAGAGCTCACTATAGGCAGCAATTCTGATTATTAAAAGAGTAAAGTTCAGTAAAAACCTATCCTGGAATTTCCTTCATCTAATCCCAATAACCTGTGTCTAGTACATTTTTAGAGAGTTAATCTGGATAGAGTTAAAATGATGGAAAATTCATTCGACGGGTATGTAATTTGTTTCGCAATATATCTTCCATATATTTTGCCATATTATACACTGCTAACCTTACACAGTGATGGAATACTGCCACAGTTTTTACTGCTAGCTTAAAAAGCATTCTCATATCAAGTGTTTTAGCCTCGTAGTCTCTTGTATCCTTCCACCATTAATATCCAATAATTATATATTTTATGGGCAAGGGCGCTGTTACTGAACCCTGCCAGCTGAAAGCCTTGGTGCAGGTCTTTTGTAATACACACTGTTCTGTTTGGGTAACACACTCAACCAGAGCAACCAAAAGAAAACTTTCCAAAAACAAGCTGTATCTCTATTGCAAGGATTTACCAACAATGGCTGTACAAGTAGAAAGAACTTGAATCCCCTTTTTATATTGCTGGCAATTAAAATTAACTCTCTTGATTGCATCATTGTTCTGGAAAATCTAAGTTCCTATATTCACTATGATCCACAAATTCTTGTTAATCTGCTTTCAAGAATGAATATTTAAATCAGATGAAGCTTATGTGCTGTTTTCAGTCTTATATTTGTACTTAGTGATACTTAATTCCAATTTGGTTCTAGCCTCACAGGCAAGCAAGACCACTCACCTTCAGTATAATTTTTATTACATTACCAACTTGTTTTTTTCTTATAGCATTCATATAGCATTTTCTGCTACACTTTAATTTCTGAACCCTCTTCTATCAATCATTTTAGCACTATCTAGCTTTTATAGTGTACTAAGAGAACATCCATGTATATTTATATAATATAAATAAAAAAAATCAGATTTTAATTTTAAAGCAGCATATCAAAGCACAGGTGTGTATAAAGTAATACTAATTTTCAGTTTGGTAATCAAATGACTCCTTCCATCACAACCAAGCCCAAAGGAAATCCTGAAAGGACCCTTTATGGCACTACCTGCCAAATGAAGTAGCCCACTAAGAGACAGAAGCCCAGCATACTATAATACATACTATATACAGAAATGGAATGTCAATAGAACTTGTTTTAAAATGAAGTTACAATAAAACACATTATACTTGTAAGGATCATCTAACTAAAGTCACTGTCAAGAAGACTTGTTGCATGGTTAATTAAAAAAGGTGAAAAGCCTGTATTAAAAAAAAAAGTCTGAGACACTCATCATGCAGTTAACTTTATTGGCAGTAATTTTGCTCCAAATATTTCTCATTTAGTAATAACTAGGTAACATCAAAGTATATGCAATGCCCGCATATATAAATATTTTCTGCAATGGAAATGCAGCTACAAAACACCACTAAATCTGAGAGTGCTTAACTACAGAAATTATATTTTTAAGTTTCACACACATATACAGGACACCTGACTTATACCAAAACACTCACCCAAATATTGATTATTTCCTTTTTTTTTTTTTTTCGAGAGGGGGAGAATGCCAAGCATCATTTATAATTATTGCTATTTCAGCTTTGAAGCCACCACTCAGATCCACCTTTGATCAAAACACACATATAAAAGGAAGACTGACTTCCTTAACTGCAGGCAAGAGTAGCTACCTGCTTCACCACCATAGCCATCCTGGGTATATCTAACCTCCTCCCAAATAAAAAAGCAGCCAGAAGTAGGTGGGCACAAGAGCACTGACTGCTCTTTGGCTTTTCTTTGCAGAACCCCATCTCTCTCAAAGATGAAATCCAGACACAGTTCCTGCAATAATTAACTCTAAAGATCACTCACAAAGGCCATATGGACCATGCTGCATGAGGCTTGCTTTTCTCTAACCTATGCAACCTTCTTGATAGTTTTACCACCAAAACATCACTAAACATCCTCACAACACACTCTGAGACATACAGCACACAAAACCATTTGTGGGCTGCGGTGCAGGCCACCTTATTTTTTGTTATATCAAACACTTTGAACTAAACAAGCAAACAAAAAATACTAATGATCTTGTCACAGTACAGCCCAGCTGGAATCCTGAGTCACGTGCTTTGCAATGGGAACATGTGTCACCTGGTCTAGAGTCCTGAGCACCTTGAGGCTCTCTGCATCAGCTGGTCCATGGAACGAGCATCACACTCTAGAACTGATGCATTCTGCCCTATTAGATGACTTGTTCATTCTTCACTAAACTCATGCTAAATTCAATCTAACAGCAAAGGTTTAAAATAGACTAAGGTCTGGATCCAAATGACACAAAATTAAACTGAAATGCTTGATATCTTTACTTAGGACAGAGGTTCTTTCAGCATAGACAGTGAAGACCATCTCCTCTAATTTTTTTGGACAGGTTTAAATAAGTGATTTAAAGCTCCAGTTTTAATTATTATTTAAATTAACAAGTGGAAATAATGGTTTAAATAATTGATTTATATCTTGTTTTACCTTTGCACAGTTATTTTCCTAAGAAAGGTCAATTCCCTTTCGTTGCTATCCATTCAAATGCGTTAACTTGGAATCAAATGTAGCCTTTACATTAAAGTTCAAGAAGATGAACAAGACTCTATACCTACATATATATACATATACTCACATTATACCTAATATAGAAGACAATGCTATACCTACATATGTTAAGTAATCACATAGAACACTATATATTTAGCTTTTACTGGTACTTTACAATGTTCAAACGTTAAGTTTCACCTATTTGATTTTGATGAGAATTAAGATTAATATTCAAGGTTCCTGTAAATCAGCTTTTGATGGGAAACTGAAATTCAATTGCAATAAAAAAGAGAACTTTACAGTATTTGTTACTATTTAAAATTATTACATAATATGTATTTAAAAAGTGGCAGACATGAACTACAACAGTCATGCCAATAACAGAATCTACATCAAAAAATTTTTATCATTCCAGATTTCAGAATTGAGATTCAGATCTTTAAACCACCTTTTTAAATTATTAGAAGGAAATTAGTTCTCTCAACAGCTACAAATCAACTTTTCAATTTTGATGAGAGCAATCTGAATAAACAATTTTTTGTTCTTTTGAGCAATGAAGGGGCCACAGTTTGTTGCCAGTCTAGCATTGCAGCTTACTGGTTTTAAGTTCTCAGTTTAAGCAGCTGTCTAATATTTTAACATTTTGTAAAACTCAGACAATACATATATGATTCTTGAATCCAGTTTAAATTATTTTGGTAATTATGCATTCTGTAGTTATGAAATGATACTCATGAAACAATGGAAGAAACATTTACTATAATCTTCATAAAAAGAACTCTAATTCACATAGCACATTCACATTGCATGGAAGGCATAAAATGAATTAACATGTCTGAAAACTATTCCTTTATTTTTCTAATCAGACTAAATTGGATGAAATTATTTTCAATCAGTTCAGATGAGATCCTGCCAGCAGAGATATATGGGGTCATCTTGAGCTAAAAATAGATGGAATACTACTTGGTAAAATTTAAAACATTCATTCAATAATTTAATATGCTCGCAAGGTTTCCTTTTTATAAATTTATAATTTGGAGAAATGTGTTCACTTCTAAAATGAAGTCTTTAGATACTTATGCAGAATCAAGAAAAATGCTTTTTCTTGAACTTTTAAGTCATAGAATAATTATATGAGTAATATATGCCAAATTTAATGATAGTTTCCAGTGTTGAGCCACAGCAGGGCATATTATTATTCTGGGAAGAAAGCTAACAATCATAATTCTCAGTTTTTGCATTAATTTCACAGTGGATACAAAAAGTAGAAAATGAGTTTAAATAAAACAGCAAATTCAATGAAGCTGACATCATGAATCGAAGAACTAATAATACCTACAAACCCCTTTATTCTAGTGATGACCACATTTTTACGGCTCAGACATACAACATATTTTATAAACCTTTGTTTTCTTCCTTAACACAACACTTTTGTAAGATAGTGATAAATGGCAATCAGCCCTAGTAACAATTACTTCTTTGATAAAATATTTATTTACCAGAGGGTTCAATTCAATAGGAGAACAATTACTGCTGCATGATAGTTTATGGTCCCAGTAGCCCCCTTCTCATCAGAATGTGTGGAGGAATTTTCCCTTTAATTGGTAATATGGTAAAACTACATTAATATTTGACACTAATTTCTACACAGTAATTGAAGAGATGTCATTTGAAACATTACCAACCATTTTGGAAGTGATATAAAAAAAACTTATTTGGGGAAAGTCTTGTCATAAACATGAAATTAACAACACTATAAACTGATATTCCTTTTGAAAAATATTTTACCCTATCCTTGGTTTCTTCTTTACAGTTAAAATACATAGTCCTGGTCCTTTTATAATTACGAGTTTCACCCAATGCTTCTAACTTTATTCAGACAAAATTAAAAGCAACCAGTTCCCACTGAACTGAAACTCGCTACACAACCATAAGATAGTTTCCTGTAGCACTTTCTCAAGTTCTAGAAGCTTTGACCAAGAAATAGTCTATATTATTAAAAAGCTGCCAAGCAATACTGCTTAGTGAAGACATATTTTTTGAAGAATTTGAGAGAAAAAAAAAAGAGAGAGAGATCAGTGATATAATTTAGCAAGACACTTCACATTTGCTTCCAAAAAACTATGGCGAGTCTCTTCCTGAATGCAACTAATTATTTCAAATATTTACATTTTGGTTTCCCAAGCTTTTAGTCTTTTGTGTCTGCTTAGCTGGAATTGAAAAAGTGTATAGGAACCAAGGTGTTGCAGATAGTTAGGGAACGGCGGCCGGAAGATATCGTGCTGTACGGAAAGATAGGGCCCCTAGTAGCCAATAGTGTTTAGTCTATGGTGTAAGCAGACGGATGTGACGTTGTAAACCTAGATATATAACACCTTGTTTCCCATCAATAAACGCCATTTGCCGTCCACCACATTGGTGTCAACTAGCTGATAGCCCGAGTGGTTTGGGGGTGGTCGCCGTGCCGTTCCTGAACCAGGTCGCTGCAGCCATTTGAACTGCAACAAGTGGTGCCGAAACCCGGGAACGAACCAGGGACCTTTAGGAACCAGGGAACCAGGAACCAGGAACCAATGGGAGTGACCGGACACCTGAGGGCGGCCCGAGGGAGGGGCTGAGAGGAAGTCCGAGGGAGGGGCGGAGAGAAGACCCGAGGGAGGGGTCGAGAGCAAGTCCGAGTGAGGGACGAAGAGAAGACCCGAGGGAGGGGTCGAGAGCAAGTCCGAGTGAGGGACGGAGAGAAGACCCGAGGGAGGGGTCAGAGCATAATGACGTCTGGGCCAGGCCACCACCCTATGCCCCTCAAAATGGCGCCGAGCCACAAGGGGAAGGGCGGGGCGAGGGTGCCCCCGGTGCGAGTGAGGCGCCGGAAACCAATGGGAGTGACCGGACACCTGAGGGCGGCCCGAGGGAGGGGCCGAGAGGAAGTCCGAGGGAGGGGCGGAGAGAAGACCCGAGGGAGGGGTCGAGAGGAGGTCCGAGCGAGGGACCTGGAGCGAGCCCGAGGGAGGGGCGGAGAACCGATCAGAGCGGACATTTCAAAAAACGCCGAAGCCCAACGAAAAAGTACCGGAGCCCGGAAGTGACCAGTAAGTCGAGTTCCGACTCCGGATCAGACACTAGTCAGGACGAGTGGCTCACAACCGATTCAAACTTAAGGAAGGAGAAAAAGAAGGTAAACATCCGAATTAAAGAAAAACCGGCGGGAGCATTCATGATTAAGCATGTTGCAAAGGAAGAGCATCTGACCCCAATTCAGGTGGCTGTTACCTTCAAAATAAAACTAATGAAAATTGTGAGTTTCTGTTCACAGGACCGGATCATCGGACACCCCCGTAACCCGTACACCCCGGTGACAAGCGTCCCGCCCGAGCCTGCGAGTTCCACGCTGACCGAATCCAGAAAACAACAAAACAGCCTCCGCAAGAGGGGGCCGCGATGCCTTTGCGTTATCTTAATTTTGCAGCTTGTCACTATAGGACAGGTAGAGTCACACCAGTCCTTTAAATGGGGTACTTGAACAGATCGAACAATCTCAAGCAATTAGTACAAAAATAACTACAGGGCCACCAGTTTTCAGTGCCATGCCTTGCCAACTAGCACCCATTGAACCCTGTTCCAAACGCAGCCGGTACAAAAATTTGTTCACCGGTTCGCCGTGGTTAACCACCCTGATATCCACCTTGATAGGGCTGATCACAATGATCATGATGACGCTAATCTTTGGACCCTGTATATTGAATAAGCTCATGCCGTTTGTCAAGAATCAGCTAGAGAAGGTTAACATCATGTTAGTAGAACACCAACAACTGCTTTAAGAATATATCCACTCAGTATTACCCCCAAGTTATCCCAAGGTACACCCTATTCCTACACCCTGGTATTACCTGTCATCCCCTACCTTCTATGCGCCTTCTTCTTTGTGCCTTATGTTTTATGTCAAGTTTATGATATGTAATTTTAAGATTGGTATAACTATAAGAATAGAATAAGATAGTAATAAGAATAAGATAGTTGTATTTTAGCTAGTTTTGTTATGCGTAGGGAGGGGGGAAGTTGTTGCAGATAGTTAGGGAACGGCGGCCGGAAGATATCGTGCTGTACGGAAAGATAGGGCCCCTAGTAGCCAATAGTGTTTAGTCTATGGTGTAAGCAGACGGATGTGACGTTGTAAACCTAGATATATAACACCTTGTTTCCCATCAATAAACGCCATTTGCCGTCCACCACATTGGTGTCAACTAGCTGATAGCCCGAGTGGTTTGGGGGTGGTCGCCGTGCCGTTCCTGAACCAGGTCGCTGCAGCCATTTGAACTGCAACAAGTGGTGCCGAAACCCGGGAACGAACCAGGGACCTTTAGGAACCAGGGAACCAGGAACCAGGAACCAATGGGAGTGACCGGACACCTGAGGGCGGCCCGAGGGAGGGGCTGAGAGGAAGTCCGAGGGAGGGGCGGAGAGAAGACCCGAGGGAGGGGTCGAGAGCAAGTCCGAGTGAGGGACGAAGAGAAGACCCGAGGGAGGGGTCGAGAGCAAGTCCGAGTGAGGGACGGAGAGAAGACCCGAGGGAGGGGTCAGAGCATAATGACGTCTGGGCCAGGCCACCACCCTATGCCCCTCAAAATGGCGCCGAGCCACAAGGGGAAGGGCGGGGCGAGGGTGCCCCCGGTGCGAGTGAGGCGCCGGAAACCAATGGGAGTGACCGGACACCTGAGGGCGGCCCGAGGGAGGGGCCGAGAGGAAGTCCGAGGGAGGGGCGGAGAGAAGACCCGAGGGAGGGGTCGAGAGGAGGTCCGAGCGAGGGACCTGGAGCGAGCCCGAGGGAGGGGCGGAGAACCGATCAGAGCGGACATTTCAAAAAACGCCGAAGCCCAACGAAAAAGTACCGGAGCCCGGAAGTGACCAGTAAGTCGAGTTCCGACTCCGGATCAGACACTAGTCAGGACGAGTGGCTCACAACCGATTCAAACTTAAGGAAGGAGAAAAAGAAGGTAAACATCCGAATTAAAGAAAAACCGGCGGGAGCATTCATGATTAAGCATGTTGCAAAGGAAGAGCATCTGACCCCAATTCAGGTGGCTGTTACCTTCAAAATAAAACTAATGAAAATTGTGAGTTTCTGTTCACAGGACCGGATCATCGGACACCCCCGTAACCCGTACACCCCGGTGACAAGCGTCCCGCCCGAGCCTGCGAGTTCCACGCTGACCGAATCCAGAAAACAACAAAACAGCCTCCGCAAGAGGGGGCCGCGATGCCTTTGCGTTATCTTAATTTTGCAGCTTGTCACTATAGGACAGGTAGAGTCACACCAGTCCTTTAAATGGGGTACTTGAACAGATCGAACAATCTCAAGCAATTAGTACAAAAATAACTACAGGGCCACCAGTTTTCAGTGCCATGCCTTGCCAACTAGCACCCATTGAACCCTGTTCCAAACGCAGCCGGTACAAAAATTTGTTCACCGGTTCGCCGTGGTTAACCACCCTGATATCCACCTTGATAGGGCTGATCACAATGATCATGATGACGCTAATCTTTGGACCCTGTATATTGAATAAGCTCATGCCGTTTGTCAAGAATCAGCTAGAGAAGGTTAACATCATGTTAGTAGAACACCAACAACTGCTTTAAGAATATATCCACTCAGTATTACCCCCAAGTTATCCCAAGGTACACCCTATTCCTACACCCTGGTATTACCTGTCATCCCCTACCTTCTATGCGCCTTCTTCTTTGTGCCTTATGTTTTATGTCAAGTTTATGATATGTAATTTTAAGATTGGTATAACTATAAGAATAGAATAAGATAGTAATAAGAATAAGATAGTTGTATTTTAGCTAGTTTTGTTATGCGTAGGGAGGGGGGAAGTTGTTGCAGATAGTTAGGGAACGGCGGCCGGAAGATATCGTGCTGTACGGAAAGATAGGGCCCCTAGTAGCCAATAGTGTTTAGTCTATGGTGTAAGCAGACGGATGTGACGTTGTAAACCTAGATATATAACACCTTGTTTCCCATCAATAAACGCCATTTGCCGTCCACCACATTGGTGTCAACTAGCTGATAGCCCGAGTGGTTTGGGGGTGGTCGCCGTGCCGTTCCTGAACCAGGTCGCTGCAGCCATTTGAACTGCAACAAGTGGTGCCGAAACCCGGGAACGAACCAGGGACCTTTAGGAACCAGGGAACCAGGAACCAGGAACCAATGGGAGTGACCGGACACCTGAGGGCGGCCCGAGGGAGGGGCTGAGAGGAAGTCCGAGGGAGGGGCGGAGAGAAGACCCGAGGGAGGGGTCGAGAGCAAGTCCGAGTGAGGGACGAAGAGAAGACCCGAGGGAGGGGTCGAGAGCAAGTCCGAGTGAGGGACGGAGAGAAGACCCGAGGGAGGGGTCAGAGCATAATGACGTCTGGGCCAGGCCACCACCCTATGCCCCTCAAAATGGCGCCGAGCCACAAGGGGAAGGGCGGGGCGAGGGTGCCCCCGGTGCGAGTGAGGCGCCGGAAACCAATGGGAGTGACCGGACACCTGAGGGCGGCCCGAGGGAGGGGCCGAGAGGAAGTCCGAGGGAGGGGCGGAGAGAAGACCCGAGGGAGGGGTCGAGAGGAGGTCCGAGCGAGGGACCTGGAGCGAGCCCGAGGGAGGGGCGGAGAACCGATCAGAGCGGACATTTCAAAAAACGCCGAAGCCCAACGAAAAAGTACCGGAGCCCGGAAGTGACCAGTAAGTCGAGTTCCGACTCCGGATCAGACACTAGTCAGGACGAGTGGCTCACAACCGATTCAAACTTAAGGAAGGAGAAAAAGAAGGTAAACATCCGAATTAAAGAAAAACCGGCGGGAGCATTCATGATTAAGCATGTTGCAAAGGAAGAGCATCTGACCCCAATTCAGGTGGCTGTTACCTTCAAAATAAAACTAATGAAAATTGTGAGTTTCTGTTCACAGGACCGGATCATCGGACACCCCCGTAACCCGTACACCCCGGTGACAAGCGTCCCACCCGAGCCTGCGAGTTCCACGCTGACCGAATCCAGAAAACAACAAAACAGCCTCCGCAAGAGGGGGCCGCGATGCCTTTGCGTTATCTTAATTTTGCAGCTTGTCACTATAGGACAGGTAGAGTCACACCAGTCCTTTAAATGGGGTACTTGAACAGATCGAACAATCTCAAGCAATTAGTACAAAAATAACTACAGGGCCACCAGTTTTCAGTGCCATGCCTTGCCAACTAGCACCCATTGAACCCTGTTCCAAACGCAGCCGGTACAAAAATTTGTTCACCGGTTCGCCGTGGTTAACCACCCTGATATCCACCTTGATAGGGCTGATCACAATGATCATGATGACGCTAATCTTTGGACCCTGTATATTGAATAAGCTCATGCCGTTTGTCAAGAATCAGCTAGAGAAGGTTAACATCATGTTAGTAGAACACCAACAACTGCTTTAAGAATATATCCACTCAGTATTACCCCCAAGTTATCCCAAGGTACACCCTATTCCTACACCCTGGTATTACCTGTCATCCCCTACCTTCTACGCGCCTTCTTCTTTGTGCCTTATGTTTTATGTCAAGTTTATGATATGTAATTTTAAGATTGGTATAACTATAAGAATAGAATAAGATAGTAATAAGAATAAGATAGTTGTATTTTAGCTAGTTTTGTTATGCGTAGGGAGGGGGGAAGTTGTTGCAGATAGTTAGGGAACGGCGGCCGGAAGATATCGTGCTGTACGGAAAGATAGGGCCCCTAGTAGCCAATAGTGTTTAGTCTATGGTGTAAGCAGACGGATGTGACGTTGTAAACCTAGATATATAACACCTTGTTTCCCATCAATAAACGCCATTTGCCGTCCACCACATTGGTGTCAACTAGCTGATAGCCCGAGTGGTTTGGGGGTGGTCGCCGTGCCGTCCCTGAACCAGGTCGCTGCAGCCATTTGAACTGCAACACCAAGGTGGAAACAAAACATTTCTAATAAAGCTTTTCTAATAGACTTTTTTCCCCAATTTTGCCAGGGGATGGAATAGTAGTATGATGACAGTTTTCAAAGTTGCTTGAAAAAAAGTGGGTTTTTTGTTTTGTTTTTGTTTTTTTTTGTTTTTTTTTTGCTTGTTTTGTTGTTGTTGTTTGTTTGCTCATTCTGTTTTTTCCCCTCCCTTTGTGTCATGGAAAGTATATTATAATTTGCTTCACAGTCTTTCTTGCGACTTAAGTTTTTCTTGGCATTGTAACAGTCTACCAGGATGTTTGATGATGAAGATTTAACAAGGGCTTTATCAGCTTTATGATGAAGTAGGATTATTTTAAAAATATATATGTGCAAATATTTATGTGCAAATCTTTGTATATACTTCCCGGTCCCTTTTTGGGTCTAAACTTGGGGTTGAGACAAGTGCATTTGAAATAACTGGTTGTCAGAAATACTGTTTTCTGAAACAAATAGCCACAGGATGTTTTATACAAATCTTTGCCAAGGAAGTAAGAACTTTCCAAGTGTATTGTACACTATCTGTAATAAACCTTTCTCTCTGACATCTTTTAAAATCTAAGAAAGGAGAGGAAAACATGACTTTGTTTCATGAGTTAACACTTCACTGCATGAAGCAGCTGTTTCCTTGGAGTATTTTAAAGGGTTTCATTTTGTTCCATATGCAACTTCCAACTGTACTAACTCACATTAGGAAATTCACATATTGATAAGGATATTTCTAAGTATTTCAGTTGCTATTGTCTGAAAACGTATTTCTGGTTCATTATAGATTTCATCTGCATTTCACTGATTGTGAAGATGGATATGAATTACTGTTGCTTTGAGATGCCTGTGGAAAATTGCTTATCTTTATTCATTATTATAAAAAGTAATAGGACTATGCTTGTTGTGACAATTGCCCCATCAGCTTCCAGATGTTCCAACTAAATTCTGTTGCTGTTGCTCTGGCAGTGGGATGAATCCTTAGTTTTAAAAAGTTTGTATGTTTAACTGTTCTGGTAGGCTGCCAAGACTTTTCTGAGGAACACCATCGGCAGAAGGGAAATGGTATTTTAGTAGTATAATTCAGCTAAAAACTGAGCAGAACTTATCAGACAAAGGTACTTCTCTAGCCAGAGGGCTTTCACATTCAACTGAACTTTAAGAAATCTAATGGATTTGCTGAAAACAGAGATATTAGGAACTTCTGAACATATTTTTGTTTGCAACTTTTTGTATTATATTGCTGCTATTTCAGAAGCAAAACAAACAAAAATAACAAAAGATAAAACTAGCACTATTAAGTAAAAAATTCACAATGCTTTTAGGTGAAGAGTGAGAAGCTGCAACCTCATTTTAATATCCATGCTGTTCTAAATTTGCACATTCTATATCCTTCAGTCTAATGGGAGAAGTGCACAGGGAAGACAGCAAGAGAAAATGCATCAAGTATCAAAGAGGATAAGATAATCATATTCCTTTGTTCCCTCGAAAGTGAAGTTTGACCCACTGTTCTCGAGCCGGTTAAGTGCTGAACAAACTAAGGAAGTGCAAGGTCAGTTCCGTGTTTCAGGCTGTCATTTCAGAGATCCCAATCCCTGCTGGTCCACTGCTAGAGGAGTAAGTTGTGTTGGAAAATATACCAGTTAAACCAATTATAACCACTTAGGTGATGGAAAATGAGGGAATTGCTGATCACATTCACTTGACTTTATGGCAATGAATTTACAAAAGTTGGGTTTGTTTCAAACAAAAATGAAAACATCAATCCATTCTCCCTCCAAAACAGATTTCTCTCTTATTTTTCCCATCCAGACCTAGATACCTAGAACCCATTTTCACCCAGTGAAAACACAGGTGACACTATTTTGCCTCTGCCTTAGAGTCCAAGAGACTCCAATAAAGATGTTTCTCATCTCCTTTTCCCCTTTCCTGCTTGACTCGTTATACTCTCTACAATGCTCTGGATATTGCACGTACTCAGTAGGCATGCACACTATGTGAAATTCTCCAGCCTACAGTGCAATATTAAATAGCCCCATCAGCAATAGAGTGCTCTATGTACAACACCACATTTAATATAATGCTGTTTGGAAAATAATGTGAAATGATATAACAACAGTTCTTTAGAAATAATTCTATAGACAGAGAAGACTGGCCTTCTATACTGGTCAATCAATGAAAAAAAGCTGTATGTAAAAAATTAGAAAACTAACCTTTCCAGTATCTGCATTTATCTAAGATAACAAGAATGAGAACAAAAGTTTAATGGCAAATTGCATTCTATTACATAGAGATTTCTGATTACTCTTTGAAATTGTATATAAAGTAGTATACAGAAAAAAGATAACAGCCACTAATGAAACAACAGAGACTATTCCTGTAGCATTTGAGCAGAGTAAGGGTGCACATTTAGAGGTCCATTTAGAGAAAAAAAAAACTAATATCTTACCACAGAAAGACTAATTAGGAGACTAGCCAGTAAGATTCTTAAATGTCCTTTTGAGTAATATGCAATTTATGAATGTGCTATCATTACTTCTTGCCTAGTAAAATTGTCATAGGCTTCTGAAACCTCCTAACCTAGATTTTTCTGAATTTTTGATTTTTTTTCAACACTACTTTTTTTTTTAAACACTACACTACTGTCACTTCCTCCTTTTCCTCTCTTCCTTATACCTGAATGTCATCTCCCTGGTAATTTCTGCTCCTACCTCCTTTCCATGCCATTCTCAGTGAGTAGCACCTGCTCAGTCTAATTTCTTCCTGATAAACTTTAAAACTGATCAAAATAAACTATTGAAATAATTATGTTTAATCCTCAATTTCCCTGCAAAAATCACAGTTGCACATAATATTCTGATCCATTTGGAGGTTAGAAAAATACTAAGGCATATGTTGGTATACAGCTTTTCATTGCAAAAACACTGCAAAATATAATAATAGAACATAAATTCTATGGAATAAGTGCTAAGTGCTTTTCTGCATAGAAAGACAATATTTACTCAATTTTTGTGCTTAAGTCATCTGTGTCCTCTTGCACAGGCAAAGAATAACTTGGAAAACTCTTTCAAAATTTTTTTAAAAAGAGATTTGTTTATGCATGCACTTTTACTCACTTCTGTTAATAGGTATAAGTGCTTTATTTGCACCAGCTTTTATTAAACACAACAACCCTGTAAGGATTGAATGGACTGATAAACATATATTAATTCTTTACTAACTCCAAGAGCTGCCCTACAGAAGATCAGAAAAAGTCGACAAAACTAGAGTACTAAGTCCTTACAGACAACCTTAAAAAAAAAAAAAAAACCCACACACAAACAGGGATGCTTGTCAAAGTATAGCTTCTACTGTATAGACTTGCCAAGTTCTGCTTTTTTTCCTGCCTTAACCATTATAATTATCAATAATTCATCTACAAAATGTCTATGCTGATAATGGAAAATCTGAACAATCAATTTATTAAGGAACAAGGATAAAACAATACAGTAGTAAAACTAACTCCAGTTTTGTCTAATAAGATGAATTATCATTGTAGTATGGGAATTTACATGGAATTATAGTATCAACCACATCTGTTTCCCCACATAAGAAACAAAATATCAACTATGAAGAAATTGGTAATTAGAACCACAAAAGATAATTGCTTACTTTATGAACAGGTGCATATAGTTGTTCAGAGCAACATGAAACAGTTATCTTAAAGAGGAAGAATTTATTTTTAAATAGCTAACCAAATTTTACTTTGCTGAAATAAACATTATTTTTCATTAATTTCAGAGTTCTTCAAGATAAGACCTTTGTCTGCAAAGAGTACAAGCATATTCTGTTTCACTAAAAGAGGTTAGCAAAATCAGCAGCCATTAACAATAGCTGTATGCCCATGGTTTAAGCTTTGTTGAAAATGCAAGGATATACCAAAAATTTAGTTTGTATCAGGAGTGATCCTTACAAAGGGACAGGATGTTTCTGGTGGCAAAGTAAGTATCATGGGTATATGTTTGTTTTATTGGAGACCATCACCATGAGCAAGTTCCTGTGGGATGACTGTGTACAGACTATGAACACAGAATGTGCTCTGCACATGGAAGTGTCCATGAATCTTGCTCAGGCTAAGTATGCGGGTGGGGAGAAGCTGAGTTTTCCTCTCAAAAATGAGGAGCAAATGAAAATTCCCATGACATTTCACTGTAGAAGAGTAGCATGGCCTCCCTCAGCAATGCAAATCCCCAGAATACAAAAATATGTGTAGTTAATCCACACATTTGCATGTCTGTGGGTCATCTTCCTCTGAAGGTAGTCAGTCAGACATGTATCTCAGTTATAAATAGAGATGAAAACTATAATTTTCAGTCTTGCACCTAGAAAATATTCACTTTTGCTGTTTCCTATTACTAAGTTGAAACATAGCATCTCACAGTAGATTATTTTGAATGTTTAAGCAGGTTGTGTACCTACACACACTCAAGAGAACAATTCACCACAATTTCTGAGATGTAAATGGCCTTTCTTTTTGTGCTGCTGAGATTCCGCTTTCACTCAAGTCTACAGATATTTTGGTTAGTAAAGAAAAATTCAGATGATCATCCTTAATTCCATATTTCCATATTCATTCATCCATATTTCTGAGCAATGTTTAGGTCACAAAAGCATGTTTAAACATATTGGATCTGTGCTTTATCACAAATATTCAGATAAATAAGAATATTACATATATTTAATAGTTTCTAACCCTCCAAAAACACTCAAGTGTTTTATGGTATCAGTTAATTCAAAACTATAATTTAACCTTGTATTTCAGACATTAGCAGCCTTGAATGTTATACAGTGGCACTCTGTTTTCTTCGGAAGACGTTCTAGAGAGTTTACTAGAATACATTCCTAGAGCTCAGAATCTCAATTTCTGCAAATTCCAGCCATCCAAATGTCCTGTTCTTCTACTGAAGCCTACACCATCACTGGACAAATAGCTATCATACTCTCATACACATGTTGCTTAATCTTGTTTGTACACAAGCTTAATGATCTCCAGATGAAAGACCACAGCTATCCATTGTACATTTATTCATGTTTTGCTATAAAGCTCGATGCAGGTCGGATTTCATTTTTAGATGACAGTATACAACACAATTCATCAGATTTTACATTTGCAGCATGCTCTTTGATAGTAAGAGACAAAAATGCCAGCAGTGTGATCACTAGGTAGAAATACCACAAATGAATCACCTATAGGTTTCTGTACAGTTGTTCTAAATAGCCAAAGGCTCCAGAAAAGTGAAAATCTAGGCATCATTCCTGTCACTTGTCTAAAACAACACGTGTCAGAAGAGGAAAAATAGTGTTTAAGAGTCATAGACACATCATCCCAAGTCCAGAGAACTAAGCAGGAAGATTCCTTTACACCAAATAGTAATTCCTTACAGAATGAATTTAAAATTTCAAAATATTGTAGAAAAATAAGTCTACTTATTGGACACATGAATTCATAGCAGGGCACGATGCAAACACTCATCCAACAATGTATTTCATCATAAATGGTATTTACCTAGAAAACAAACAGAAAACAAATTAAGTATCTAGACATACACACACATATTTCAGCATTATAAAAAGTATCACAAGGATTAAAATATTCTACTTGCTCCCATCAAAGGTTCCAGTTACAACAACTTCCAGTATTTATGACAATGTAAGTAGTTATAAATCTTATGTATAGTAACAAATTGTTTAAAGCAATTCTCATATAAACCTGGGCATAGCTTTACACTCTTCCTCCTTAATTTTAGTAAATTAAGGTCTAAAAGGACTTGTAAAGCCTTAATACCCTACTTCCTTATTTTAAGCATTAGCTGCAAAACTATGTATGTTCAATAATATAAGCTTTTAACTGCAAAATTAATAAAATTAAATTGATAATTTTAGGAACATACAAATTACTCTAAGCAGGTTATTTAGATAAAAAACATGCAGAAATCTATTGGTTTTTAAAATCTTTTAGGCTTTAGTTTCATATCCTGGTACTCTGCAATCCAGCCATTTCTAATATCACAGCTCAAAATAAATAGCAAAATATCAAAAAATAGTGTTCCATATTATAAATACTTAACACTAAAGGTCAACTTTTCTCCATAAGTATTACTTTGCAAACAAAAGTTTTGCCTACCTTTAACGGAATAATGAAAAAAAAAACACACAAAAAACCTAATGCACATAAGTGAATCAGCCAAGTTCATAACATAAATCAATAAGCAGATTGAAATACTTATGTCCTTGCATACCCAGCCATATGACGCATAATGGCATAAGTAAACATCATTAATCTCTATCCATTTAGATTTTTAGATTCGTGTCATGTCACACTATCAAACTGGTGTCGTCTTTTTTTTTAAAGCTTTTTTTAGAGAAAAGTACTAAAAGAAAAAAATATCAATGGATGGGAATAGCAAGAATGCATCTGTATGCAGTGAATAAAAGCAACTTCAGTTTTATGCCCAAGTACTGGTATTATCCATAGGATTGGTCCATACACGTATAGTTCTAAATCTTTCTGTGCTCCTGCATACAAATCTGCTTGCCTGCAGACTATAATGAAGTCAGCTGTTGCAAGCACACTACGGGAACCAAGACACCTGCGCAGTTAGTAGCTGCAGAAAGGTTTGGGCTTGTGTCCAAACTAGAGAATCTTATAAAAAAATAAGCTTTGATGTGGAGGATCTGTAAGCAATGATGCTGGCAAATATATGATTCTTCAAGTGCTTTCACATCATGTTTTATTGCTTGGGAGCTCCTTCTGCAGAACACACTGCTGTGGCAGGCTGGCAGCCCTGAGCTGGGCCACGTTACATATTTATGAATTAGCAGTGCTGCTTGTTCCACTGGGTTTTGAAATTCTGTTGCCCAGAAACCTGATTACAGTAGCAGTTGACTTTGCTTTTTCCTTTTCCTTATCTAGGTGCTATAACACGAATGCATCATTTTTTCCAACCTAGGAATTTTCTGCCTTAAGCAAACATGCCCTTCTGGGCATGACGACAGGGTTGAAGCTGCGCACACCATTTTTTAAAAAACTCTTCAGCTTACAGACTCTTATCACAGATGTGAGATACTGTAGGGGGACATTGTACAGGGGGGTGCCTTTGACCGTCCTTAACCTGGACTGAAAAGGCTGACGTGCAGAATCACTGAATTTCAGTAAACAACTTTTAAGGAAGTGTCTCCTGTACTTGAGGAAGTTCCTAGGACTGAGATGCTGTTTTTAAATCTTGCGGTTAGACGCTTGGATACGGCTTAGCAACCTATGATATGTTAGCACATTAATGCTTGTAACCAATTACTGATGCTCTGCCGAGATGTTGCTATGCTAATTGCTATATATTGTGATACGTAACGCGAAATAAACGAAGTCAGTTCCAGCTTCTATGAAGTTGCTGTCTGGCATTCCTGACCCGCTCCAAGCTGCAACAAGTGGCGCCCGAACAGGGACCAGAACAGGGTCCAGTACAGGAACTTGGCACAACGGTGCGGGATTCCGGAGGACGACGTACAGGTGCAGCCGAGTGATCCGACCAAGAAGGTGGACCGGAGCGGGTAAGCCGGCCGTGAATGCGCACACGGGAAGACGGCGTGGGGTAACGGCTAGAAGCAGAATTCCCAGTGCACGTGTACATGGAGCGAGAAGCTGCTGAACAACTGCTGCTGGAGTTATTAGCAAAAAGGGAGGCAGCAGTGAGCACGAAGAAGCTGTATGAGTTGATTAAGTGGGCAAGGGGGAAAGGACATTTAAAGGAGCCACAACTTGTTTTTAGTATAACAGAGTGGCGTGAGATAGGGGACTCATTATGGGAAGCCACTCTGGAGGGCAACAAAACTGCCAAAGAACTGGGTCAAACTTGGCGCGAGGTGGCGAATCAGCTCAAGTGTATGCAGGCTGAAAAGAAAATGGTAGCAGCTGCGACGCAGATGCTGCAAGGGGAGGAATCGTCTCCCGAGGGATTGGCAGTGCAGAAGGGCCCCCTTGGACGAGGCGCTACTGCAGTCCCAAAGAGCACCGCCAAGGAGTTGATTGACAGCGTTCTCGGAGGCGGGTCGTCGCAATCTCAGCGTCCCTCGGAGCCACCACCTTTACCACCGGAACCTGTGCCAGCCGGATCGACCGCGACTCCCGAATCGCCAGACCAGCCAACCGCGACTCCCGAATCGCCAGACCAGCCGTCGGCGCCACCACCCCCAGCAGGGGCAGCTGGGAATAGACCACAGGAGCAACCGCCGGAGCGAAGCCGGGACCGACCCTCTGATAAACTGTTCCGAGAAGCCTCTAGAGCACTGGTTCAAGCTCAGGCAGATGGGCGAGCAACAGATGGGGGGTGGTCTGGGGCTTCCGAGGGGCGTTCGGGTCCGCGGGTTTCCTCTTCGCGTTGGTCTGGGGTTATCAGGGATGCGATTCTGGAGGGTCAATGGGAGCCGGCTATGAGGGTAGCGTGCCCGGTAACCTTTGAGCCGGATGGTCAAGGGGGGGCAGCGGGTAAATGGGATCCATTTGATTGGAAAATTTTGAGCCAATTAAGGGATACGGTCGTGCGTTGGGGGATCAAAGGCGAGCCCTCCAGACAAATGCTATCCTACATTTTTAACAGCGATATGCTTCTTCCTAGTGATTGTCAACAAATCGCAAAATTAATTTTGACACCGGGTCAGTTACTGTTATGGGAAAGACAGTGGGCAGCTCACGCGGCACGTGAATGCGCTGTGCCGCGGGGGCAGGATGACCCATTGTTTAATTTACGGCCCGAAACGGTCATAGGACAGGGAAACTTCGCGGATGTGGGGGGTGCAGATGCAGTATCCTCCTATTCTTTTGAGGCTCGTGACACAGACCGCCTTATCAGCGTTTATGTCTTTACCAGAGGAAAAGAAGGGGCCGTCTTTTGTAAATGTTAAACAGGGTGTGAACGAGCCCTTTGGTGAGTTTGTGGATCGTTTGCTTAAAGCTTTAGAGGAGATGGATGCGCTAGATGAAAGAACTAGGAGGCTTATGGCGCAGTCCTTAGCAGTTGAGAATGCTAATAAACGAACTAGGGATGTGCTGGTGACATTGCCTCAGGGAGTGTCCCTTGAGGAGATGCTTGAAGAGATCGTTCGTCGGGGTGTGGGAAACCCAGGAGCATTTTTAGGGACTCGGGTAGAGCAGGCATTGCTTGATTCAGCCGCTCAGCAGGCGCAAGCGACCCGAGTGTTAGCGGCGGCACTGCAACCCCTTATGGGAAAGGGACAGAGGAAACGGCCGAGTGATGATGGCCCTAAGTGCTTCCGGTGTGGTCGTCGAGGACATATTCGGAAGAATTGTGATGAAGGGCGTGTTTGGTGCCCCCGATGTCAGACAGACACTCATTCCCAAAAGGCGTGCAGATCAGCCCCTGGTACTGTCTTTTCGGGAAACGGGAATGTGAGCGCGAACCCTGCCCGCGTGAGGAGAACAATGGTGCAGGGGGGGAGCTCTGGCTGCCTGCCACAAGGGGAAGCCTGGGCATTGACCTGGCAGCCGCAGTAAGCATCTGTCTACAAGATGCCTCCCCCGTGCGAATTCCTTCCCAGTTTAAAGGCTTACCTTGGTCAGGGAAAAGAATTGGGGGGTTGATATTGGGTCGATCTTCGGCGGGAATGTCTGGTATTTTTGTAATACCTGGGATTATTGATTCGGATTCGGAAGGGGTAATCGAAATGGTGGTATACACATTGACCCCACCGGTAACTATTGCTAAAGGTAGTAAATTGGCTCAATTAGTTCCTTTGCAGAATTTGTTAGGGGCTATTAATCCCCAAGCAGCTTCATTGCCGCCACGGAAGCAAAAAGGTTTTGGGTCCACAGGAGGACAAGCCCTCTTAACTCTAAACATGAAACATAGGCCATTAGTGAAGGTGCAAGTGAGTTTCCGGGGCCAAAGCGTGTGCTGTCAAGGGTTGATGGACACTGGTGCAGATTGCACCATCGTCTCAAGCGAGTGTTGGCCACGGCATTGGCCAAAAAGGATAGCCGCAGCGTGCATTGGAGGTGTAGGCGGGGTTCAACAAACAGAGGAAAGTGTTTACCCTGTACAGCTTACAATAGATGATCAAGTGGCCAGCACTCACGTGTCTATCCTGCCTTTGCCTGCTCCTATTCAAATGTTGATTGGCAGGGAGTGCATGGCTCAGCTAGGAGTGGTTCTCTCAACTGCGTCAAGACAGGGTTTTCCTTAGCGGCTACTGTTGAGCAGCCTGTTGCTATCACCTGGATAACAGAAGACCCTGTCTGGGTGGAGCAGTGGCCGCTAACGAAGGAGAGGCTGCAAATAGCGGAAGAGTTAGTAGAGGAACAGTTAAAGGCGGGTCATTTGGTGCCCTCCACTAGCCCATGGAATACACCGATCTTTGTTATTCCTAAGAAGTCAGGGAAGTGGAGGTTACTTCATGATCTTCGTGCAGTTAATCAACAGATGCAGGCGATGGGGGCTTTACAGCCCGGCCTGCCTTCTCCTTCTATGATCCCGGAAACTTGGTACTTGTTGATAATTGACTTAAAAGATTGTTTCTATACCATTCCGCTGCAGGCCCAGGACTCCGTCCGCTTTGCATTTACGCTACCATCCATAAATAGGGCAGCACCTGCTAGGCGTTATCAGTGGGTAGTGTTACCCCAAGGAATGAAGAACAGTCTGACAATGTGTCAATTGTTTGTGGCCGCGGCCCTGCAGCCATTGCGTACACAGTGGCCACATACATTGATCTATCATTATATGGATGATATCCTTTTTGCACGAGCAGAACCTATTACGGTAAAAGAGGAGGAAGTAATTTCAAAGGCCCTTCGGGAGCGAGGGTTGCAAATTGCACCTGAAAAGGTACAACGTACTCAGCCTTGGAAGTACTTGGGTTGGCTTATATCAGAGGCTACCATTAGGCCACAGAAAGTAGAATTGAAAGTGAGCCTGCGCACGTTGTCTGATGTGCAAACCTTTATGGGGGATTTGCAATGGGTACGGTCTGTCCTAGGTATTAGCAATGATGAGATTGCACCATTAGTGCCTTTACTAAAAGGTACTGACCCAGCGACGCCAATCAGCCTGACAGAGCAGCAACAACAGTGCCTTCGGAATCTCTCCCAGGTCTTGTCTCAGCGGTTAGCCTACCGCCGGAGGTTGGACCTCGGTATAACCTTACTACTGTTAAAGGGGCCGACTAGTTACGCTGCTGTAATTAGTCAGCTCATTAAAGAAAAAGGGGGAGAGACACAGGTATCGGTGCTAGAATGGGTATTCCCTGCAGTGCGTCCAAAAACAGCTATTGCGACACCCTTTGAGATTCTGGGATCTCTAATTCGGAAAGGTAGGGATCGGGTCGTAGCGATTGCAGGGGAAGAACCGAACATGATAGGTCTACCGATACAAAAGGGAGATTTAGAGTGGGCAATTAGGCACTCGACAGCTCTGCAGTTGGCGTTGTTGGATTTTTCAGGGGACATAATATCGCGCCCAGTGTCGGGGAAAATCGGTCACTTGTTAAACAGTTATGATTGGGTCGAATGCCCTAAGCGATCCAAGCGACCATTGCCAGATGCGGTAACGGCTTTCACAGATGCAGGTAAAAAATTGCGCTTGGCTGCAATTACCTGGCAGGATGGAGATCGATGGGAGTCTCAGACTTTATCCGCGGAGGAGAAGGATTCCCTTCAAACCTTGGAATTGAAAGCAGTAGTTTGGGCCTTCACCAAGTGGGTGTCGGTACCCTTGAATGTGGTCACTGACTCCTTATACGTAGCAGGAGTGGTAGACCGAATAGAAGGTGCCTTGATTAAGGCCATGGAGGATCAGCGATTGGGAAAGTTGTTCCTTCAATTAAGGAAGGCGATTATGATGAGGACTGAGTCTTACTGCGTGATACATATCCGTAGTCACACATGGGAACTAGGCCTAGGGGAAGGGAATGCCCGAGCAGATAGGTTGGTGAGTGTAGCCCCTCGGATGGGACCATTCAATCGGTTTGAAGCGGCAAGAGTGGGTCATGGAATGTTGCATACTAACGCTAAGGGTTTGGCAAGGCAGTTTGGGGTATCATTGGAAGATGCACGGGGAATTGTGCAGGCGTGCCCACAGTGTAGCCACCATGGTCCAGGATTGGGTATCGGGGTCAATCCGAGAGGACTGAGGGCCTTAGAGCTGTGGCAAATGGACGTCACTCATGTGTCGAGCTTTGGAAGATTGAAATATGTCCATGTTTGTGTGGATACCTTTTCTAAGGTCATATGGGCAACGGCACAGCCTGGAGAGAAGGCCATACACGTAAAAAAGCATTTGTTAACATACTTTGCAGCCTATGGGAGGACCTTGCACAATCGGTCGCCTTAGTATGATATGGCCACACGGGCCTCCTGGGAGCCGGAAAATAGCAGTTAGGCGACGAAGGAGTACAAAGGTTACTGTAGGTAGTGATTGCAATGATGATGTTAGTTTATGGAATGATTGGGAAATAATTTTTGCCTCCTTTTTTGTGCCGGGAGTGTCAGCTGCCCGAGCTCACAGGAACATTGAACGTCTTGCATGCTGGGCAGTTAAGCAGGCAAACGCAACCAGTACTGTGCTTAGTGAATTGTCAGATGGTTTAACCCAGGTACAACACGCTGTACTGCAAAACCGTGCCGCTATTGATTTCCTGCTTCTTGCTCACGGGCATGGGTGTCAGGACTTTGACAGAATGTGCTGCATGGACCTGCAAGATTACTCAGCAGCTATACATCGACAACTCCACGACTTGATCAAACATACGGAGAAAGTAACAAAAGATGTTGGGTTTTTCGGACTCGATGGGTTAACTGACTTGTTTGGAATCGGGGGAGGGATGAAATCGTTGGTGAAATCGCTACTAATGTTGTTACTATGGGGACTGTTGCTTGTAGTTGGTTTAATGATCGCTTGGACCTGTTTACGCGCTTTAATATCACGTTTGTTAAATGCCTTGTCACGTAATCCGAATCTGACACCTCAAGGTTGGCTTGCTTCTCGGGGACATTTGATCTAAAGAAAAAGGGGGAGATGTAGGGGGACATTGTACAGGGGGGTGCCTTTGACCGTCCTTAACTTGGACTGAAAAGGCTGACGTGCAGAATCACTGAATTTCAGTAAACAACTTTTAAGGAAGTGTCTCCTGTACTTGAGGAAGTTCCTAGGACTGAGATGCTGTTTTTAAATCTTGCGGTTAGACGCTTGGATACGGCTTAGCAACCTATGATATGTTAGCACATTAATGCTTGTAACCAATTACTGATGCTCTGCCGAGATGTTGCTATGCTAATTGCTATATATTGTGATACGTAACGCGAAATAAACGAAGTCAGTTCCAGCTTCTATGAAGTTGCTGTCTGGCATTCCTGACCCGCTCCAAGCTGCAACAAGATACAGGTGGACTAATGTCCAGAAAATCATCAAATGCGGGTTTGATAAGAAAAAAATGTTGCCCAAAATTCAAACTCAAAACAACAGTCATGTATACCTTAGACCCTGTAAAACAGGAGACTGCCCTGCCTCACACAGCCTCTCTTTATCTAATCCCTGTGATAATGTTACCAGAATTAAAAGGGCATGGGAGATACTTACTTACTCGAGGCTGACAGACTTCAGAGTTTAGGAAGGCTGAAAAAATGCATTGTAACCCAGTATTTTCCATTTCAGGCAACACTGTAAGGTGGGTTCCCCAAAATCTTGGGATTAACATAAGAGTGTTATTTCTTGAAGGCAATAATCAGAGGGGGAAGGAGTTTTTTTTGTACTTTTTGTCTGTATTCAAGACTTATGAGTCAAATCATATTTTCCTATTTTGGTCGTGTCTGTAATTACAAAGTTTAAAAAGCTTTAGAAAAAACTCTCCTGTAATCACCTGCCTCTATAAACTGAAGTTTGATTATAAACAAACATATTATAACACTGAAAAAATATAACAGACAAGATGGTTATTGTTAGACACTTGTGATATTGACCTGTATAAAGCATCCTGACAGTCTTTATCTTTGACATCTCAGCAGTGGTATAGAAAAAACCAGAATAGAAGCAGCTTCAGAGACTGGAGCAAATATATCATTTACTATCGCTCCAAACTACATCCTTAAAGACAACAAACATAAGCTGCAAGACCATATCACAGCCACCTCCAGAAGAGTTTAAAATTCTAAACAAAATAATTTATCACAGACACCTTTATTTTTCTAAAGCCACTCACGGTTTATACGTTTCGTAATGAAAGCACCCCCATATTGAAATTCTTAATCTATAGCAATTCCATAAAAAAATTGTGACCTCCTTGCTTTAAGTTTTGAAAAAGTTACATCAAACTATAGAATAATGAGGCCTATACCTGCAAGTCTTAGCAGATGATGATAGGAATGTCTATCCTCACTGCTAAGCTAAAAGCTAGCTCGCAACTAAATTGCACAAGATTAGTGCATAAAGGCATAGGCGTATATACATATCTGAAAATTCTTCCTCCATCCCTCATTCTCTGTGAGGAAGAGACTCCAAGAAGGTGCTCGCCAATCTTGAAAAATCCACCTGTCAGCCCTTTGCAGAAGCCTGGATGACTATGGAATTGCCTATCTACCCCACAGTACTGGTATGTTTAATAGCACTGAAATCTCACTATTGCTCATTTGAATAAAAAACAACAGTGATGTTTAACACTCCACAGTTCCAGGATTTTTGGTGAAGAGGTTTATGATCTGCTAGTCAATTTACTGCAACTGAAAATGCTAGATTAAACGTGTGGCTCAATAAGCAATGGCCATTCTACCTACACAAAACTGGGGCAAAAAAATTTAATCCCAAATCCCACAATTATTCCATTATTTCACATTTTTATCATTCTAGAGAAAAAGTAGCAGGCATGTTTGTGTGTGTTATGGGTTTGAGAGACAAGATTAATGCCTTCAAAGGTTTCAGGAAATGAATGTCATGCCTCAAAGCATAAATTTTTCACAATGTGATATATGGTACTGAGTTCAGCAAGCATTTAAAAACAACAAAGAAAAGCCTAGCAATTCATAGTAAACCAAGTAAACTTGCTTGCAACTACAGGTAGGATGGGAAACATGCAACCTCCTCTCATATCAGATAATGTGCTGCTTTCTTTGTGACTCTTCTTTTTATTTTCCTTAAACATGAATTCTGACTTTTCTAATTTATCCAAAAATCTAGAATACTTGTATTTTTCCTCATCAGCAAATTACCTCAGCAATAATCCAAATATGAACTTTGGAGACTCCGATAATCTTTGAAAGAATTTGCAATTCTACAAAGATTATCAGAAATGGACTTAGTTTAGTCAGACTTACATCCTGATTCATGCTCATTTCATAGTATGAAATGGACTTGAAAATTCTTTAAAAATGCAGTTACTAGATAAATTTATTTGTATCTGTATACGATCACAATGAAAGTAGCCAGAAAGGCCAAGCAAATATTTTCTATATTTTCTTTTGCAATATTCTGTGTTTTAAATTAACACATAAGTAAAATAGACCTTTACAAAGCATGCCGAAGTTTAGAACAGCAGGAGTTGTGAACGGCGTCTGCCAACAAAATAACAGCCTAATTGTGCAACATATCACACATTACACAACCAAGAAATGCATTATGTATTTAGACTATATAAAGTGCTAACTCCATTAAACTAAATGTTTGTTTTCTTATGAACTATAAAATAGGAAAATATGCTATACAATAATGTAAATACTCAACTGGAAAATTATACCTTGAAGGAGATATTTCCTTCTCAGATTTCATCATCAAAGGCTTTATAGATATTAGGTATTTATTTTTCCCTTATTTTTAAAACTGAATTTACAGTGAAATGAATAGGAGTTGAGAAACCATTAACCTGTCCATGGGCATGGCACAGTTCTGTTGTCACACTTACACTATTTGTCATCTTTTAACCATAAGCATCTCCTCTTGTCTCTCATATTCCCCTTATTGCTCAGTGTATGTAAATACCCTAAGCAAATTAGGAATCAAAAGGTGCTGAACATTCAGTTTTAAAACCATGCTTTCCCTACAGAAACCTAAATCTCATGTGTTCTGACAACCTTATTTCAAAATTGTTCATGTTAAGACTTACAAAATCATTCGCATCTTATTTTAAAAAAAAGTCTTCACATAATCATGACCCGTATACCTGTTTTTTTTTGTAGACTTTACCCGCACAAATATACAAGATGTTCCTCTAAACGTCTCCTATAACAACAAAAGAACTAACAACAGTAAGAAGAAACTTCACAATATATATCCATATCTTACACTATGTGCGACTTTCTTTTCTACATACAACATAGATGTCGTGTCTCAGATATTGGCTCCAAAGATCGTCTACACCAACAGGATGTTGCAGTATTTCAGTTTCAGCATTCCTGTATGAGACTACTATTAAATGTAAAAATGTACACCTAGAGAAAAATGAATATTACAAGTTAGCAAGGTATTTTATCCTTCATTCAATATCATAGTAGAATGATTTCTTAATCACAATAATGGACTATCTAGACTTTCTTAAAACTTTTGTTCTCCTAATAATAGGCACTAATTGTGTAAATAAATCCAAGTCACAGTTAAATTCCTTTAAAGGCTGTAATTACAATCTACATTGTATCATGACTCGTTTTTTGTAACATAGTGCTGGAACACTGTTGCTCAGCAAAACTGAAATTATCTCAGTACTTTATTTTCTTTCCTTTCTGCACCAGCAGTCATGGCCAGCCACACGAGACCACTTCAGAGACAGATCACTCTTGGACAGGTAGGATCCTACATACAAGCTGAGGTAAGCAGGCTGAACTCCAACGCTAAGGGTAAGCTTCTGCTTACCTGCTCCCCTTTCTCTGGGGAAACAGAAACAGACAACTTGTTCTTTCTTGCATCAGTTTTTCTGAGTCATTGTCTTACCCTAATTTTTTAAATGCCAGCAGCAGTAATACTGCTGCTAACAAAGAGCTTGAATTTTGCTGTGAACTTCCATCCACCATCACGGCAGACCAGGTGTTGTGGGGCTTTCGTGTGGCAGGATGCAGAGATTACAGATCTGGCTCCGCTGGGGCTCAGGCTGCCAAAAAGGTGCTGTGGTTATGACAAAGTTTTGGAAGACAGACTAGTCTAGTCTAGTCTCCTTGGGGTAACATGTTTCTACAAGACTACTGCTCCATGGCTTTTGCTCTTTGAGGGCTGTCAGGATGGGTGACGTTTTTATAAGCATTCACCATACTGAGGCTTACCCAACACAATCACGCTTTGGCCAAAGGCCATAATTCTGTGAAACCTCCCTTCTGCTTTACCATCCTGCCCCTCTGTCAATATGATGTAAATGAGAGATGGGACATACTTAGAAAGAAGTCAACTCTGCAGTAGAAAATGTAATGAGAATTGTGGCAATCCCCTCTTCTTCCTTCAGCCCCAGCTAGAACTTCCCATCCTTCCATCTCTTTTGCCTGAACTCAACAGCTGCAGCTCACTGAGCTCTGCTCAAATGCGCTTCTGAGAAGGAAAAACATCATCAGCAAAGTCAAAGAAAGGGTGAGGCTCACCTCTAGGCTGTTCCTCTCTCTACAGCTTGAGGAGACAGCCCAGGCAGCAGCCGCTCTCAGAGGGGGCTGGTTGGGAGCAGTGCCAGAGTGGGACAAAGCTACGAGCTTTCACAAAGTTACCCAAAGCACAGCACAAGACCAGTGCATTATAGTAGTGGCGCATGGGGTGATAACAACAAGGATATGGAAAACAGAGGACATGCTGCAAATTCAGATAGCACTTTATTTCACCATAACATGAGCTGGAGTTATAACAGCTCATCAGTTGTCATTTTTTTTTAATTAATTGCTAATATAAACATTATTGTCTGCTAATATTTTTTTTTGTTGATGTGTTGCCTCAATTTTTTCAGGATCTCTCAATCTACGATATCCTACTTTACCTACTCAATATGCATTAAAGAGGGGTACACAGCAGCTACTGCCATTTTGTAGTGTCACTCATTCAAGCTAAATTGCAGTGAACATATATGATTTCTGTTTAGGTACAAAGCAACAGTTTTATGAATTCCTAACTTAGTTGGACAACTTATGCAAAAATCTTAAATTCTGATTTATTTATGCTTTTTCCTTTCAGTTCCCAAGCTCTGTCTAATTTACCTTACAATGACGTACCTAGCACACACTAAGCCAGCTATAGGCAAACAGGTGAAGACACATTTATTCAATGGATTGACAAATATACAAAAAATATTATCAGAGAATATGCAACTTAATAGTTAAAAATGACACATTTTTAGAGTAACAAATGTATATATGCAAACAAAAACATTTGAAAACCTTAGATTTTTAATGTAGATATTTAATCTGTGAGCAAACTCATTTTTCATTTTTTCATCCTTAAAACCCATAGAAATGTAAAAACCTGAAGAGATAAAACATAATACTTAAATTTCCTTTTGCGTCTTCTACGATAGAAGTCTTAAATTATAACACTATCCAAAATTACGCTTTAAAGAGAGAAAACCATGAAAACCTTTCCAAAAAAAATTAAAAATAAATAAAAGTTAATCAGAAAAAATGTCTTCTGGTCTCCAGTCAGCTGGAACGCATTCTGAAATTCTGGGAATAGTATTTCTAGCTGACAGCAAGCCACTGCCTCCCTGCTCACTGGTCCTTTAGAATTAATCCCCCCACCTTCTCTGCCTTCCACATTACTGATGCATGTCACACATACAAAGCTAAAACACAGTCAAAAACAGCAGCAGATTTTATATTATTCTGCCAAGAACACCATTTATAGAAGAAAAGACAGACAGCAGTTGTGCCATACCGATCAAAACCATAATTCTTTCTTAATTATATTTATTGAACATTCTAAGTCAGATGCTATTTGAATAACAAATAGCAGGCACTGAATGAAGGAAACAGAATAATTCATATCCTAAAATTAAAAGCAATGGAACTAAATCCCTGTAAAATTCTGCTCTGCAATTACATAACAACAAAAATTAATCTAAGTGAAAGGGACTGCATCATTACTTATTTCTAATAGATCAAATGAGATTGATTTTTTAGCAATAAAGCATAAATAAGAAATTCCTAAGCCTCAGCTGCACTGAATGAGACATTTCCCCCCAAACCTTGGTAAATTCTCTATCTTAAGACATAAAGAAACAGGTAGGCACATTCAGGTAATCAAATCAAGCCAAGTGAAATCAATGAATCACAATCAAAGCAACTAAGTCACCAAAGAGCCATATGCTGTCATACTTAAAAGTCATGACTTTCCAGTGAAGGCCAAAGCAAAGTCCTTCAAAAGAAGAAGAAATAGTGTTCTCCTTGGGCAGGCAATGTTATTAACTCAACAGAATTAGAGGCTGATGCAAAACTCTCTAACATTTTTGATGGGCAGACATATTCAGAAGGTATGCAAACAACTAAGCCAATTCAGGTGAACAGATGAAGCCTTCAAGGGTATGGCAACTGACTCTTAAAAAGTATTAAAATTAAGGCAAGATGGGTTGATTTCGTCTGATACAGTCATATTCCACATTTAAATACTGCTGAATCACTTCATCCAGAATTGAAAGCCCTGAAGTCAGGGCACTGTAGTGGCAGTCATGGTTGAAACCTTGTGTCTAATAGCTCTTAATAGGCTTTTCTGCTAGGATTTTTTCTAACCATATTTGAACTCATATGTGCTTTAGCATCCAAATAAAGTGGAAAAAAAAATCATTAAAAAACAAAACCAAAAAAAACCTTTGTTTAAAATCTGCCGCCTAGCCAATTCATTAAGTGACCTTGTTCATGCATAAGAACTAGTGAATGATTGCTTGTTACTCACATTTTATGTTGTTCATAATTACGTATATTTTATCCTATCATCACTCCTTCTCCAAACTCAAAAATCATATCCTAATTGCTCCTTGTTTTTAATCACTAATCCTATAAAAAGATATTCAGAATGTTAAAAGTTGTTTCCACTTAGCACAGAGTTGATATTATCAGGAACTATCTACAATGAATCCTAGAGCTTTTTATCCTTTATATTACTTAGATATCAATATTTTTTCTTTTTCAGAACTTGATACAATAAAAAAGCCATTTTCTAGTGACCTATACAGCATTCCTGTATGTTTCCAACTATTAAGGCTACTATTGTTTTAATATATATTGCAAATTATAACATTTGCAAATATTTAACAGCCTGAGTCATGATATTTTCCACTTTAATAATAACATTATAACATATCTACTTGTGCCAGGTATGCAGCATATCAGTTATCCAGATAAGCTACTAGCAATTGTTATTTTGAATTATGAAGCTAGCTCTGTGTCTGTATGCAATGAAAATACATTACTGATTAACAGAACTCAAAGAGCTTTAATTACTATACTGAAAAGTGCTTTCATGTTTTCTATACAGTCTTAAATTGTACTGACATGTAGTAGTACTAGTCACATTTTGGAAAAAAATATTCAGTAAATGGTTTTAAGATAGTTTCCCTCACAAGCTTCATTCATCCCAGTGTCTCAGACACATTGCAGCCGAGAGACTGCAAATGAAGGCGGCAATCTCACCGTCAGTCTCCAGGCAACACAGAAAAGTGCCATGAAGGAACAGCTTTCTGCTCATGGCTCCAAAAGGTGTTAGGACTCCTCCTTATTATGTGGGGGGGGTTGGTTGGTTGGCTCTTAAACACCTCTATTTCTTCCATCTCATATATTCCAAGCTGCTTTTCTCCCTCTTTCTAGTTACCATGTATGAAGAATAGCTTTGCCCTAAAATATTGTTTGTTGATACAATCAACTGAAAAAAAAAAAATGAATCAACTAAAAAAAAAAAAAAAAAAAGTCAAATGATAAAATACTGTGTGCTGACATTATTCTTTATTGACCCTGATAACTCAGAGAACAGAGATCAACTAGAATTCTGGCAGAGGGGATCCAGTGTATTGAGTAGCAACTGTCCCACTGAAGATGTTAATGTGCTTAGTTAAATTATATAAAATAGCAATGTAGATTCTAATTCTGAGTTAAAGTAATCCTACTTTATTTGGCCAAACTGACCTATAAATTAATATATATACATATTTAAATTACAAATGAGAATTCAGAGAAAGTTAATGACTTAATTAGTAACCAGTTATAATCAATATCTTATTATTTTTGATTGACATTCTGGAGTGTTCACTATACTGTGCATATCAGTCTCCATAGGCACCCAGAACCTTTTAAAAAGGTTCTCTGGTCTTGCAGATCTAGAAATTTAACCGTGTTGCTATAAACATGAGTAGAATATTTGCTCCTCC
Organism: Tinamus guttatus; assembly: GCF_059628265.1. Lineage (NCBI taxonomy): Eukaryota > Metazoa > Chordata > Aves > Tinamiformes > Tinamidae > Tinamus > Tinamus guttatus. Next base: position 110,521 of record NW_028288850.1, read on the forward strand.
CCAACTACAACAGTTTCCCAGTGTCACTACAGAAATACATGAGTATATTAACTTATAAACTTGTATTAGAGAAGGACAAAACTCCTGTTTCCTCTCCCTAATCAAATATTATTGATTTATGGTAACAGTCATTACATGTAGGCAAGTTGTTCCTCCCACCTGCTCATTTGTTCCTCTGAACTCAGCCCTTGAGAAGAGGTGGCTTGGAGCCACCAACACAAAGTGGTGGCCTCAAAGTCATTGCTGACCTGAGAAAATCCAACAGTCAGCAGACCTTTTCTGACAGCACCCACACCTATCTCCTGCGTGTCCAGACCTGGTGTTTCTCAGACATCTTCAGAGTCTCACTACTGCAAGCAGCACAGCATAAAGAACAGTGAAATCTCACTGGTCTCCTACTTATGCACTAGCCTGTGTCTGAGGAGAACCAGTTTGCAAGGAAACGGCTTATTTTGTCATTTTGATCTTCATTCTATTCATTTTTTTTCCTCTCCCCAAATAAAACAAAACTGCTGGCAATATCTCTGCATTCTGAATTTAAACTTATCAGAAACAAGGATAGATGGATCATACTTTTCTGAACCGTATCATTTTTATAACTGCACTATCAGTTTATTATTATGGCAAATGAAAAAATATATTTTAAAGTGGTCAGTATAATTTTAACATATATTAAAATATTTTCACATTAACAATCAGTTCAACAACAACAGATTACATTTATGTACCTAATTTGACTTTTTTTCTTTTTAATACTTAATATATTTTCATTTCACCATCATGACCTCACACACTGGCAGCAATAACTGTTTGTCAAGGGTCACTCGAATGCTGAGGCTCACTCCACGAGTTGGAGTGAGCAACACCCCAACACGAAGCCGGTTCAACCCGTACCAAGCGCTGAGGCCCTCCCCACAAGCCGGAGCAAACAACACCTCCACACAAAGTGAGGTCAACTCCACTCTGCTGTTGTCTGCAGCAGAGCTTTATACTGGTGCAGGTGGGCATGCGCTAGGGAGCGGCGTTCTCATTGGCCAGCTACAGATTCCCAGCTGGTTAGTGCTCCTCCAGGTGCTTGGTCACTAGGCGTCGGTCCAGTTCCCCACAAACTCCAGTTTCTTATATATTCTTACTAAGGCCCCAACATCTCCCCCTCTTTTTTCCAAAAAACAAAAATTAGCAATAAACATTACAACATTTACAAAAAACAAATTAACATAGCTGTAAGTCTCAGCATTTCCCCTCTTTTTACAAAAAAAATTGGCAATATCATGCATCAAATATTACAAATAAAAACATAGTTGCAAACACAAATATAATCATTCTGGTCACGCTTATGATAATGTTTCATTTTTAAATTCCCAAGACAAAAGAAAATGATCCCAAAGGAATACACAATTTCATTTTGCTTACAACCACAGAAATTCTTCTTGGAAAGGTAATTGTGCTCTTCATTTCAGCAACAGGAGAAGGAAAAAATCTTGCCCTTTGGAGCTGGGGAGGATGGGGGTCCAAGTTAGTATGGTCAGACTGGATATGCTATCAGTTTTAGTTTTCAACCGCTGGAAAGTTCTTCCAGTCACGGAGTCCGCCGCTCTTTTCAGTTCCAGACCTTGAGGAAGCTGTCCCACGATCCTGTTGCCACTGCCATTCCATCATCAGTCACACCTAAGCAACTGACACGGTTATCATGACCGGCAAGGACACCTGCTCTATCAGCTTTCAGTGCATCCCAGACATTGCAGTTGAAGTCATCATAACCAGCTAGGAGGAGACATAGCTGTCCCAGATTATAAGCTTGCCATCCTGGGAGGCACTGACTAGAAGCCTGGAATCAGTCCCCCAGTGCATTGCATAAATTTTTGCCAAGTGTCCCCGGAGTGTTCTTCTAGTACACATTTGAATTCTCCCCACGGGGTCAATGTTGGCTGTGATCCGAGCCAAGATGGCGTTGGCACATGCTTTCCTAGCATCCCTGATTTGGTTTTTCAGTTGCTCAGCCTCCTGGCATAACTGGTCAAGCTCACTCATTTTCCCGTGCTAAAGTTGCACTTCACTGCCACCTCAGAGAGGACCACAAATCTGCCCTTCCATCCGCTGCTCATTAACAGGCCCGGTTCGTCCGCCCACCCCGGCCTGCTCCCAGCAACACTGCAGCTTGGGGGGCGGGAGAAGGAGAAGAGAGTGGCAGTTGGGGGGGGGGGGGGGGTCACTGGTTCTCAGCTCCTCCCCAGGGGACCAGTGCATGTTGATTCTAATATGTGCACATCAGAGTTAATCACTGTGGATCTTGCCACGGAGAGATCGACTCCTGCACTTCCGCAGGTTGCGGAGCAGAGTTCGCAGAGGCAGCCATCATCTGGGGATACTTGTTCGCCGCATCCCTCACAACGCGGCGGCTCCCGTTTCCCTGTATCGGCATGCCGTTCTTGCAAAACCGTGATCAACACTGCGCTGCCTTGTGCCCGAACCTCTGGCATCTGGCACAGGTCCCACTGAATCCTCTCGGTCCCATACCTTCCATCCTGAACCTGTTAGGACACTTCCTCCTCATGTGTCCTAATTGACCACATAGGAAACATGTTCCATGAAATCTCTTGTCTCCCTTTCTAGACATTCTTTCTCCTTTAATTGCTGCAGCCAAAGCCACACCATGTATTTTTGCCTTCTGTTCTTCCTCCATCATTGGTGCTTGGGCACAGGTCTCTCATCTGGACTATTGAAGCTCCTGGTGGCAAAGTAGCTAATAGTTGCTTACAAGTTTGGTTTGCGTTTTGAACTGCTAGATCTTTTGCCAATATTGCTTTCATTTCCGCAGGCACATTAGGTGCCATATCCAGGGCTTCCTTCAGTCGATCAACAAAGTTGAAAAAAGACTCATTCGGCTTTTGTGTTATTTTGGTGTATGGCAACTGTGGCGTTCCTATTTGTGGTAGGGCAAGAAAAGTGGCTAGCGCTGCATTTTTTGATTGCTGTAGTATCCTGGGGTGGAGCGCTGCCTGGGCCTCGGTTGCCCAGTAACGCCCATTCCCCATCAGTTGATCAAGGGTGGCAACCCTTAATGGATCATCCATACTGCGATTTAAATTCTCCAATTGTTTTTCCTCTAATCTTTCCTGCCATTTTGCTAACCAAAGCATATAAGCGGTAGAGGAAAGCAGAAGCTCCATTATCGCTCTGCTATCCGCAGGTACCATATGGGAATATTTAAACAGAGCAGAGACCTGGTTTCTCACCAACTTATTGTCGTGCCCATATTGCATTATTGTTTTTTGTAAGCCTTGAACCAGTTTCCAATCGAGAGGTTCCCACCTAGGGCCCTGGGCTCCCATTACTACAGGAGCTGCTAGTGGTGTTAATACAAATTCTCCTTGTAGTTGAGCATTCTCTATGAGTCCTTTATACCGTGCTCCCACATTAAATGTTGGATCAACAGGTGGCATTCCCTCATCATTACTTCCACCTGCAGTGGCTGGGAGCTCCAGCAACAATCCTTCTTCAGCTGGGTCACTTCCTCCAGCTGCTTTCTTTTGAATCTTAGGAGCATCTTTTCATGCCTCCCACTGCTCCAATTGTTTGTCTACATTTTCCAATCCCTCCACTATAGCCCTATGGGCAGCCTTATATGCTGCCTTCACATCTCTGGCCTTGGACCCGCAGTCTAATCGCCGCATTTGTTTAATAACTCTGTCATTCTCTCTGCCTGTCCCCGAAGTTCTTGTTGCATTTTTTTGAACCACGGCATCATCATCGTCCGATCCATCTGGGATCAGTGCTTTAATTGGGTCCACTTCCATTTTGGGCACTGTGGGGGTTGGTCGCTTTTCCCCCTCCCATTCGGGCACTGTGGGAGGTGGTCGCTTCTCCCATTCGGGTGCTGTGGGAGGTGGTCACTCCTCCCCCTCCCACGGGGGGAGATACTCATCCACTCCCCCCCCATACTTCTCATTCGGCCAAAGTTACCGGACACGCCTGTTTAGGTGAGGTTACCTTTTTCTTATTATCTATTTTCTCACACTGAATTGGCTCAGTATTGTTAGTACACTCAGAACTTTCAGACCCATTTTCCTCTTCTCCATGAAGCGCTTCCCAGAAAGCAATAGCAACTAACCGCTCAAACATAGGCCATATGAGACGATATGTTTTTGTGAGGCGCCACGCTTCCTCTGAGCCTAATTGTACACCATCCCATAGTTCTTTTCCTACTCACTCCCATGATTCAAATTTATATGCTTGGGAAGCTTCTTCTATGATATTTCTCTTCTTACAAAATAGCAATAAATCGGTTAACTCAGTTTTCGAGACCTCAATCTTAGTTTTTTGAGCAAGCCTTACGAAGCATTCAACAGTATCATGTTCCATTGCTGTTGCAGCAACTTCCACACTAGATGCGGCAATTCCCATTCTGACTCACCAGGCCGTGGTCACAATCCGCTTTTCTCCAGTAAGATCCCTTGGGTTCTCACACAATCACGTCGCCCACGATCACGTCAGGGTCACCAGATGTCAAGGGTCACTCGAATGCTGAGGCTCACTCCACGAGTTGGAGTGAGCAACACCCCAACACAAAGCCGGTTCAACCCGTACCAAGCGCTGAGGCCCTCCCCACAAGCCGGAGCAAACAACACCTCCACACAAAGTGAAGTCAACTCCACCCTGCTGTTGTCTGCAGCAGAGCTTTATACTGGTGCAGGTGGGCATGCGCTAGGGAGCGGCGTTCTCATTGGCCAGCTACAGATTCCCAGCTGGTTAGTGCTCCTCCAGGTGCTTGGTCACTAGGCGTCGGTCCAGTTCCCCACAAACTCCAGTTTCTTATATATTCTTACTAAGGCCCCAACAACTGTTCCTGTGATTTTGTTTCTTTGCAACCTACATTTGAGAAAATATTTACATTTCTGTTGGACTTAGGGTATGGAAAAGTTTATTCACAAAAAATATTCTCTGCAAAATTAATTCATTATCATTGCTTTGGGCAAAGCTACCTCTAAAAGATAATAAAGCCTAAAACAGAACCCACATTTTTTAGTTTAAGAAAATTGCTAGTATTACAATAATTTTACACTCCCCTCCTCCCCCCAGAAAGCTTGAAATACATTCAAGTTCTAAAAACTAATTTGGCTCTTAAGTTTAACTTCCTCCTATTTTCCTCACAGAAATTAAGAATTTCCAAATATTTTGTCTTATGAATAATCTCTCTGAATCACAGCACTATAATGGATATAAGTGGATCACAGATCCACTCTCCGGATCTCAGAGTTAAAGTTAAAATGAATGAAAATGTAAGAATACATAAAGAAATATGTATATATATTTAAATATATTTTATATTTATTTTCTGACCAGGATTTTGACCCCCCTACCTGACTGGGGCATCATAGAGAAAGCAACTTTTGCAGTTCCACCAGCACTAAGAAAACTCTAGCAAAGAAATGTGTTTTCAGAAACAAGTTTTGATTATAATAACTAGCTCCATTTAAAAGCTACATTTAACATCCAAAGAAGATTCTGTATGCACCTAAGGAAAAGGACATCTGAAATGAGACTGAGTATACTCTGTGAGATTCCAAAATTGACTTCAATATTTAAGAAAATAAATTATTGACCTAAAAAAGACATTTTACACTACACCACAAATGTTATCAGCTTCATATTCTTTGCTCTAAAACTAATGTGAGATATAACATCTCGTCAGAGTGTTTAAGAGAGAAAATTAAATGTCATGCCTTAAAAATCACATAATTCCAAAGCAAGAATTTTAGAATCTAACGTCATAACTCTTCCAGGTGAATCAGATGGAAAATATAAATCCTACAGATGCCTACAAACGGGCAATTTATGCAATATTGCCTTTTAAACATCTGCCAGTATTTCCTAGCTGGAATAATGTACTATCTTAGTCCAGTGTTATGTGGATCCTCCATCACAATACTAGAGGGTTCATTTATCTCCTTGTCAAATAATTCTTAACGTTAATTTATCTTTTGAAAAAAAAATTGAAGTTAGAAAGATCTTAAGATCTTAAAGCCAATTCCAACTCCAACATTAAGAACGGCAGAATTTGTCATTCCAAGCCTGTCCAAGCAGCCATAATTTGCCCTTCTCATGTGCCACAGAGGTTGGAAACTGTATAATGAACAAACTAGGGAACAGAAGTTTGGGGCAGCACAAAAGCTTTATACTTATGGCAGAGAAATACTACTCCAAATAATTTTGTTTCATCTCTCTACCCCAGATAAGTCGAAACCTTTTGAAGTCAGGTACCCTTTTACACTGCTTGCCCCTTCAGCGAGCTGCATAGTCAAGGTCAGCACAGCACATACCAGAGACGATAACGCTGATGAAAAATGAAATATATTAGCTTGGGTTTGGCCCTCAGCTGTTACAAGTAAGGAGCAGAGCAGACTTGGCTCTGGCTAATGAGGCACTAGTATTTGTTCATTTTTAAGAAATTTGTGTAGTTTGCATATGGTCCTAGTCAAGACATCCAAGCCAAACTTTCCACTGGCAGAAACTGCATTGCTAATTTTTATTAGAAAACAAAATGAAGATAAAAATTAAGCAAATGAATTGGCTTTGCTCTGTCTGGACACCTCTGCTGCCCTGCCAAAAACAAGCAGTTCCCACCTCTGTATAACACAGAGAAAAACATTGAGTTCTCTTTTTCACTGTTTTCCCAGCATCCTAAAAATGGGTCCCAAGATTTTTGCAATGGTGCGAGAGCTGCCAGCCCAGTCCCATCTAAATTCAGGGCCTTTCATCCCCATCTCATTGGGGACAGAAAGGAAGCCCCATTTGTTTACAAATCACTGCATTTTACATGTAACATGTACAAGCAGCTTAGAGCATATATGAAAAATATGAAGCCCCTCAGAGTGTCATGTTCCTTACAACACCAACAAAAAGAAAAAACAAATTTCTATCTCTACATCCTATTTCTTTAAAAAGTATCAGTATAGTTGAAGCTTATATATTTTTATTATATCTCCACAAAAGCAGTTATAACATATTATTAAATTAACAAAATTTTAAAAATATAAATGCCTGCAGAACATCTAAAGTAATTTGTGTTTACTGTTCTGAATTACTAATTTGCACCAGGGGAAGTATTCTGTCACTAAATGTTGCCTCAGTTCCTTTGAGAATTTCAGGTGTCAATATTCCCAAAACATTTTACACAATGGGGCTGCATAATATAACCTCAAGTCTTTTGCTGTTGTTAGAAACAGTGACATACTAAGTAGAGCTGCTGACAGATTTTCTACAGTTGAGATGAATTGTTGCTATGGAAAGAGTGATGAAGTTCTTTGTCACATTAAAAAAAAACATTTCACATATCCTTTTTGTTTTTATGGTTACCCTGAACAAAATCATTTTATTCATTTCTTCTAGTTCTAAATGGATGCTGATACCTTCTACTACTTTTTTCCCCACAGTTTTGGAACTTCACATTTTATTTGATATAACCATAAAATACACAAATGATCCTTTGTGCAGTGCTTTCTTAATATTAAGACATAGCTCAGAAAGCAAGCAATAAAACTAAATAAAACTATATGCTCTACAATATGGTTCTTTGGCATAAACAAATAATTCTAGGGAATGTCAGGGAAAGTTGCCATGGAACTGATTAAAAAAAACTGTCTCAGCACTTTGTCAGAAGGTAAATGAATCCTTATTTGTACTATGTCATAGCATAAGCTGATGAAGAAAAGTATGAGCAAGGTCATTTCACTTTTTGTCTGTGTTGCACCGCTGCAATAGTTAATGCCTCCAGGACTGAACAGAAAACAGCAATTCCTGTCTACTCCCAAGTATCACCACAATTTGTGAATTGTGATTAGGACTGCTGTCCCAAGTGACCCATTAGATGCACATGAATGATAAGGAAAGATTTCTTCCAGATACCCATTTCTTTCATCTCCAACTGTCTCCTTTGCTGTTCTGAGAGCAGGAAATCCCCATGACGTATGCCATGCTAAATTGCCTTACGTCAAGTGTAGAAGAAAGGAGGAAAGTTCTTGGAAATAAAAACAGTGAATTAAGGGTTATAGATACTAAACTTTTAAAAGCAAAGGTGCTACAGAACTAAGTTTATTTCAGTCATACGCCCTTATAATATTTTTCCAGATTATATAGTTTTAAAATTACATGGAAAAACACCCCTGAAGCTGTTATTTGTGTTTTTATTCTGTTTTATCTTGCTTCAGTTAATATGTTCAAAGCAACCATGGTGTTTTCTTAGATTCCTACAATAACTAGAATGCTGACATTGCTTGAAACCATGAACGAATACTTAATATTTAGACGATGGAAAGTGAACATCTTGACCAGTAAACACTAATTGCACTTAATATCTGGCAAGCCCTAGGAAAATATTAAATAGAACATTAAAATATTTATCTCACAAAAATTTAATATACTCAGAAATTAGAAGAATATAAACTGCTGCACCTCGGGAAGGAGCGGACTCAGTCCTTCTGTTCCTTCGTTAGGTATGAACCCGTAGTTCCCAGTGGCTTACCTCTTTCCTTTCAAGAGGCTTTTGTAGGACCCTGTGCAAAGAGGGGCCATATAAGAAGTTAATGAGGTTGAGGTGACTAGGTACCTAATTTCGCTATCTGCTTCTGTGAACATAGCTTGCTACTTATGCTGAGTCACCCTGCTCTTGCTGCAACCATGAGATAAGATATCAGCCGTGAAGAACTGGTAACTGCAAATAACGTATGAAGGAGTTGCAGCTGTCTATAAAAACACAAACTTTTTCTCAAGAGGGTGCGGATCTCAGGCAAACTGTAAGAGGTCCGCCGCCGGCCGGCTAATAAAAGCTTGCTTTTCGACTCACCAGGTTGAGCGTGCGGGTGATTATTGAGATTATGGACTAACACTTTTAGTGCATGTACAAAGGACGCTTCCTTTCAGCGTGAATCCTGGAGTACAGCTGGGCGGTGCAACCAGAGAGACAGCTAGTCTTCGAGCCTCACGTTGGGCGCCATTTGTGGGCGTATGGGAGGAGCAGGGTCTCTGTGAGGGTGAGCCAAAGACCTTTATTTAGGGTTAAACACAACTTACAGAGTTTCCGATCCCAGAGCAGCCCCCGCCCTGCCCGTGCCCGGGCAGCACGCAGAGCCCAGCAACCCAACCAGCCAATCAGACACAGGATCACGCACCGACCATGCGCGAGGCCACCCAATGCACTGCCTGGTGACGCGCTGGCCCTGTGGCTGCAGCTCCCGCGTCTCCTGCTCAGCTCCCCCATCTGCCGAGGAGATGCTGCCATGCCATTGGCCCCAGGCTGACTGCAACATATTCCCCTTTTTTGTTTTTTGCCGTTATAATTCTAGTGAGGATGAAGAAAGGGAAGAGGAGGCTGCTTCTACTGCCAGATCAACCCATCGTGCAGGAATCCACTGCAGGCTTTGATCTGTGGAGACACAAGCATACCCTCGCCCCCATGTTATCAGTGGTACTGCTTTTCCTACCGGCCCAGCCCGGGTCCTGCACCTACACCACGGCTTTATGAATTTGGGATGGTTCTTTTCCGCCAAAATACCACAGCATTGGCGAGGCCTCGTCTGCTTTCTTTATCCTCATGGTAACATATTGGCACGTCCACCAATCAACCCTGCCATGGAAGCAGTAGAAACCACTAATAAACTCCTTTGTAAGTTGCTCATCAGTCAGTTTGGAGATATGGGTTGTTCCCACAGTCAAGAGTTGGTGGTTTCCAACAGCAACTGGTTTATGGATGGAAGATTTCTTTTGCTGAATGCATTTCTTCCTCCGCAATTCTTCTAAAAGGCATCTTCATCAATTCTTGCTGTTTCTCCAACTGTTCCAGGTTACGGGGTTTAAGTGGTGCTCCTGGCAGTGGCTGGCAAAAGAAATCATTCACAGGGGAAACCCTGAACCTATATTTAGGATGGCTGCATAACAGAGGGGTCAGTATAACCCCATTCATATTCACAAGCTGTGATTTTGGCTACGGAGAAGATCTCGTGCTTAGCTTCTGGATGGCAGGTGTACATCACTGTGCTTGATCCAGGTAGGTTTTGTCTGAAGCTACAAGGTGTGCCATTTCCCATTTCTACAGAATAGTATCAGGTCATTTACTCTTCTGTATTTTTTGTAGGTATCTCTTTTCGCACTCTCTTTTGGATTTTCCTCTTCTTCTTGATCTGGTTCTGACAGAGGGCTCTTTATCATCATTTTCTCAAGACAGTATTCTTGGATGTTTATTTTCTGAACAGCTTCTTTCTCTTCTTAAAAAGGCGTTCCAACAATTCTCCTGGAGTAGGACCGTTGCGGTCCTTTTCTTCCTCACTGCCACTGGACATGACGATAACTTTTTGACGCAGGTTGTGGAGGAGCCGACGAGGAGAGGTGGGCTACTGGACCTCGTGCTATCAAATAGGGAGGGCCTAGTAGGAGATGTGAAGGTGGGGGGTACCCTCGGCTGCAGTGACCATGAGTTGGTGGAGTTCAGGATTCAACGAGGAGGAGGCAGGGCTGTAAGTAGCCTTGCGACGATGGACTTCAGGAGGGCCAACTTTAGCCTCTTCAGAGACCTCCTCGGTAGAATCCCATGGGCTAGTACTCTAGAAGGCAGGGGGGCCCAAGAGAGCTGGTTAGTTTTCAAGCGGCACTTCCTCCACGTCCAGCAACAGTGCATCCCTGTGTGTAGGAAGGGAGGCAGAGGGGGCAGGCGACCTGCGTGGATGAGCCGGGAGCTTGTGGCAATGCTCAAGCGGAAGGCAGCGGTATACAGAATGTGGAAAAAAGGACAGGCCCCCTGGGAGAAATACAGGAACGTAGTCAGGGAGTGCAGAGATGCGACAAGGAAAGCTAAGGCACGTCTGGAAGGCAAGCTGGCAAGGGACGTTAAAAATAACAAAAAAAATTTCTTCAAATACATTAACAGCAAAAGGAAGATCAGGGAAAACGTGGGTCCGCTGGAGGACGGGATGGGCACCTTGGTTACAAATAACACAGAAAAAGCAGAGTTGCTCAATGCCTTCTTTGCTTCGGTGTTTACCAAGGGCAGCCCTTTAGAGCCCCAGGCCCTAGAGACAAGAGAAGAAGCTGGTGGAGAGGAAGACTTGCCCTGGGTAGAGGAAGATTGGGTCAGAGAGTACCTAAGGAACCTCGATACCCACAAATCCATGGGCCCTGATGGGATGCACCCCAGAGTGCTGCGGGAGCTGGCAGATGCCATAGCTAAGCCGCTCTCCATCATCTTTGAAAGATCCTGGAGAACGGGGGAGGTGCCGGAAGACTGGAAGAAGGCCAATGTCACGCCAGTCTTCAAAAAAGGCAAGAAGGAGGACCCAGGCAACTACAGGCCAGTCAGCCTCACCTCCGTCCCCGGAAAAGTGATGGAACGGCTCATACTGGCCGTTGTCTCCAGGCACATGGAGGACAAGAAGGTGCTCAAGAGTAGTCAGCATGGATTCACCAAGGGGAAATCTTGCCTGACTAACCTGATACCCTTCTATGATGAAATGACCGGCTGGATAGACGAGGGGAGAGCGGTGGATGTCGTCTATCTCGACTTCACCAAGGCTTTTGACACCGTCCCTCACAACATCCTCCTGGGCAAGCTCCGGAAGTGTGGGATAGATGAGTGGACAGTGAGATGGATTAGGAACTGGCTGGATGGCAGGGCCCAGAGAGTGGTGATCAGCGGTGCAGAGTCTAGTTGGAGGCCTGTGGCTAGTGGGGTCCCCCAGGGGTCAGTCCTTGGTCCAGTCCTGTTCAATTTATTCATCAATGACCTGGATGAAGGCACAGAGTGCTCCCTCAGCAAGTTTGCTGATGACACGAAACTGGGAGGAGTAGCCGATACCCCAGAGGGCTGTGCTGCCATCCAGAGGGACCTGGACAGACTGGACAACTGGGCGGTGAAAAACCTCATGCAATTCAACAAGGCCAAGTGCAAGGTCCAGCACCTGGGGAGGAATAACCCCAGACACCAGTACAGGCTGGGGACCGACCTTGTGGAGAGCAGCTCTGCAGAGAAAGACCTGGGTGTCATGGTGGATGATAAGTTGACCATGAGGCAGCAGTGTGCCCTCGTGGCCAAAAAGGCCAATGGGATCCTGGGCTGCATTAAGAAGAGCATCTCCAGCAGGTCGAGGGAGGTGATCCTGCCCCTCTACTCAGCCCTGGTGAGGCCACATCTGGAGTATTGTGGCCAGTTCTGGGCTCCACAGTACAAGAGGGATGTGGAGCTGCTGGAGAGAGTCCAGCGCAGGGCTACAAGGATGATCAGGGGCCTGGACCATCTGCCCTATGAGGAGAGGCTGAGGGAGCTGGGCCTGTTCAGCCTGGAGAAGAGAAGGCTGAGAGGGGATCTAATCAGTGTATATAAATACCTCAAGGGAGGGAGTGCAGAGGACGGGGATGGTCTCTTTTCAGTGGTGGCCACTGATAGGACTAGAGGAAATGGCCGGAAACTGAAACATCAAAAATTCCATAGGAACTTAAGGAAAAATTTCTTAACAGTGAGGGTGCCAGAGCACTGGAACAGGCTGCCCAGAGAGGTTGTGGAGTCTCCTTCTCTGGAGATCTTCAAAACCCTCTTGGACGCAGTCCTGTGCCACGTGCTCTAGGTGTCCCTGCGTATGCAGGGGGGTTGGACTAGATGATCTCTAGAGGTCCCTTCCAACCCTAAGCATTCTATGATTCTATGATTCTATGATTCTATGAGCGAAAGGATATCCGCAGCGGTCATGACGATGTGGTTACACAGAGCCCCGCTCGCGGGCAGGCTGGGCTCGGTGCCGTGCCGGGCAGCCCTGCAGGGGGCGGTGCGGCGCGGCCCGCCCGCCGCCCACAGCAGGATCCAACCCAGCAGCGCAGCCGGCACCGGCCCGCGCTGCCGCCGCCCCGTCCTGGCGCCCGAGGGTCGCGCCAAGCAGAGCAAGCCGAGGCAGCAGGGGAGCCGCCGCCACCGGCCACGTCTGCCCTGTCCCGTAGTGTATTGATTTAACAGGAACATCTGGATATAGATATAAGTGCTACCCTCCAGAATATATATTTATGCAACAAACTCTTTCAAATGTTAAAACCGTGCTTTACATCCAAATTTTTCATGATAAATTGTATCTGAAGCCCCTCTCCCACTATGTTGATCAGTTACCTTACAGCCATATCCTGTTCAAAAACAATTAAAAACTAAGAAATTAATAATTATTTGTTAGAACATAATGCTCTGTTCAAATAAACGAAGGGGGAAAGGAACAGGTTTTATAGAAGTCCTTGCTATCCCTCAACCTGTTAGTCCATAATCTCAATAATCACCCACACGCTCAACCTGGTGAGTCTAAAAGCAAGCTTTTAGTAGCCGGCCGGCGGCGGACCTCTTACAGTTTGCCTGAGATCCGCGCCGTCTGGGGAAAAAGTCCGTGTTTTTATAGACAGCTGCAACTCCTTCATACGTTATTTGCAGTTACCAGTTCTTCACGGCTGATATCTTATCTCATGGTTGCAGCAAGAGCAGGGTGACTCAGCATAAGTAGCAAGCTATGTTCACAGAAGCAAATAGCAAAATTAGGTACCGAGTCACCTCAACCTCATTAACTTCTTATATGGCCCCTCTTTGCACAGGGTCCTACATTTCCCCACCGGCTGTTGTCCCCTACCTCAAACCATTGAGGTAATACTCTTCTCCTGGGAGTGGGTTATAGTACATCATCGTGACCATTATATTTGCCTCTGAAATTGTACTAGCGATATGAGTGCGGATGCATTTTAAGATGCAAGGGATAATGACCATAAAAATAAGAATATTATGGGACCAGCTATTGCGGACATTAGGGTGGTGAGCCATGGGGACCAGTTCATAGAACCATAGAATGCTTAAAGTTCAAAGGGACCTCTAGAGGTTATCTAGTCCAACCCCCCCTGCACATGCAGGGTCACCTGGAGCACGTGGCACAGGACTGTGTCCAAGAGGGTTTTGAAGATCTCCAGAGAAGGAGACTCCACAACCTCTCTGGGCAGCCTGTTCCAGTGCTCTGTCACCCTCACTGTTAAAAAAATTTTTCCTTAAGTTCCTGTGGAACTTTTGGTGCTTCAGTTTGTGGCCATTACCTCTAGTTCTGTCGGTGGCCACCACTGAAAAGAGACCAGCACCATCCTCCTCACTCCCTCCCTTGAGGTACTTATAGACACTGATTAGATCCCCTCTCAGCCTTCTCTTCTCCAGGCTGAACAGGCCCAGCTCCCTCAGCCTCTCCTCATAGGGCAGATGTTCCAGGCCCCTGATCATCCTTGTGGCCCTGCACTGGACTGTCTCCAGCAGCTCCACATCCCTCTTGTACTGTGGGGCCCAGAACTGGACACAATACTCCAGATGCGGCCTCACCAGGGCTGAGTAGAGGGGCAGGATCACCTCCCTCGACCTGCTGGAGACACTCTTCTTAACGCACCCCAGGATCCCATTGGCCTTCTTGGCCACAAGGGCACACTGCTGCCTCATGGTCAACTTGTTGTCCACCATGACGCTCAGGTCCCTCTCCGCAGAGCTGCTGACCAGAAGGTTGGTCCCCAGCCTGTACTGGTGCCTGGGGTTATTCCTCCCCAGGTGCAGGACCTTGCACTTGGCCTTGTTGAATTGCATGAGGTTTTTCACCGCCCAGTTGTCCAGTCTGTCCAGGTCCCTCTGGATGGCAGCGTAGCCCTCTGGGGTATCGGCTACTCCTCTCAGTTTGGTATCATCAGCAAACTTGCTGAGGGAGCACTCTGTGCCTTCAAAGAGGCCGTTATACCACGACTGGAACAGATTCTGTTCCTGTGTCCTGTGGTAATATTCTTCTTTTAGATTTCTGCACACCATGGCTAATGTTTCCATAATGACTCCTGGCTGGTTTGCATAAAAGCAGCACGTTTCTCCAAGAGCTACACATAGGCCTCCTTGCTTCATAAAGAGAAGGTCTAGTCCCCTTCTATTTTGGAGGACTATTTCAGCTGAAGAATCTACTTGATTTTCCAATCTTCCCACTGTCTCTTCCATATATCCCATATCTTGGGCTACTTGTGAGCTTAAGTCCTGCAATCCCTGTTTTTGAGTGATTAACGCAGAAGGCCCGACTGCAGTGGAGCCAGCTATTCCTGCCCCAACCAGTAATTGAATTAAGATAGGGACTGCTCTTTTCTCTCTCCCATGATGATGTTCAATGTAGCTCAGGTGGGCTCTTCCGTTATCCCCACCATACAAATACACTTGGGGTAGAATATATACTAATACACAGAAATCAGGCCCTGCGCCCAAGGATTCAAGTTGCTAGGTGTTTACACAGTCAGTCAGTCCGCTCATACAGGCCCACCACGCCCTTGTCAGGGCCTCATAATACCTGGTTCTCGTAACATTAACTGTTAATGTTCAGTTACAATTTTTCTGGTACAAGGAGGGGGGGTATCTCTCGCCCTGCAGCAATCAAGCATAGTCCTGCTCCCTGCACATCCCCAAGGGTCAATCTGGGGTGATCCCATGTACACTTGTCTGAGTGCTTCCTGGGAGTAGGTGCTCCTTCAGTAGCTACGCCTATAGAGTAAGGGGGTCTCGGATCTAGGCATAGCCAGCAATCTTTCTCACAAGTAGGGAAATGCTTCTGTATTGTTATGGAGACCCCTGGGTCAGGCCCGTGGACATACAGCCGTAGTCCCCACGTCCTGCCCGTATCCCAGGTTGTTCCGTATCGGTCCCAATACTGGGGTTTAAAAAGGATAGGTTTGCAGGTTCCAGGTATACTGCATTTACCCTTCGGACCCCGCTCTATTCTTATGAAGGGGTCGTTATGCCCCCAGGAGGATTCTGTTTCATAACCCCATTGGGCACAGTGAAACTGGCCATCCCCTTGACACCCAGGATTTCCTATATCAGGACATACGTAGTATTGTACCTCCCATAGTAATTCCTCCCCCACAATGGGGACCACATCCCTGAGCCGCTGCTGCCTGTGACCCCCTGTTTGGTACCCTGTTCCTCCTGTTGCCGAGTCTCGTCATATGGGTATCCCTATCAACTGTTATTTCAGGGGCGTCACTAGTGCTTATTGACTGGATTGTGCTTCCCATTTACAGTATCCCTAATTTCCCATTTCTTGTTAATGGGGCGATAAGGACTGTGCTCATATCTTAACCCCAAAGTTTGTATACACACTGTTAAAATTAACCAGGCTCCCCATATCTGTCTACTCATTTTCTCCATATTGTGACCCTTAGTGGGTTACTAGGGTCCTTGGAAATAGTCCACTTATCTGAATCTGGATTCGGTTGAGGAGGAGTTTGTTTCACATGGGAGTGATGAATACACGCAGTTTTTCCGGCGACCTTTACTGCTGTTGGAGTGTGAAGTATCACTTGGTGTGGCCCTGTCCACCAAGGTTTCAAGGATGCTGTTCGGAACCTTTTGATGTACACCAAGTCCTCTGGTTGGTATGGGTGAGCTGGTTCTTCTATAGGCTTCTGGCTCTCGTAGTGATCTCGCAAGCCTCGGTATATCTACTCTCCTACCTTTTGTAATGCCTGGAGGAACACTGGACAGCTGTTAGTAATGCTCATGTGTGGAGGCATAGTACCTTGTCAGTAGATAATAGATGCCTTGGTAGTAGACAGTTAATCACAAGAATGCCTTAGTAGTGCACGGTTGATGGGCTGACCAGCAAGGACTAATGTCTTATCAGCAAGGAGCCAAGCAGGAAAAGGAGGAGGACTACAACCGCATGTGGAATGTCTTGTCAGCAGATGAGGAACAAAGCAAGGAAAAGAAGATAAACGCAACTGCACGGCTGGCAGGATGCTGATTGATTGTAATTTTAGCAACACTTGTGTTAAGAGAGTATAAAAGAAGTTGGTTTGAGAATAAAGTTGTCTCACTCTGCATCCCAGACTGAGTCCGTTCTTTCGCAAGGTGCAACAAATGGCGCCCAACGTGGGGCTCGAAGACTAGCTGTCTCTCCGGTTGCACCGCCCAGCTGAACTCCCGGGATTCACGCTGAAAGGAAGCGTAAGGATCACGCTGAAAGGAAGCGTCCTTTGTGCGCACACCAACACCTCTTGAAAGGAAAGAGGTAAGCAGCTGGGGACTATGGGGTTACACTTAACGAAGGAACAAAAAGATGTTTTAGAACTCTTCCTTAAGATCTTAAAACAACAGGGCAAGAAATTAGATGAGGAAGATCTACAAAAGGTTCTTGCATGGGCTTCTAAAAACGATCCCTCTGTGAACAGTAAGAACGTATTTGATATGGAGAAGTGGGACCAAATTGGGGTCCGATTATGGGACTGTGCCACTCGCCGTGATAAGGCTGCTGCTGGCCTGTTGCCACAATGGCGAGTTGTATTCGAAACGCTGAAATCTCACAGTGGGTTGCAGTTGAACACAAATGACGGAGTCGGGGCCCCTGCCATCCCCTCCGCGCTGCCATTACCTCACTCGTGTCCTGATGAGAATCAGAAAAGAAAATGTGCTGCAAAAGCCTTCACGGTACAGCCACCTGATGACCAGGACGATGATCCTTTTGACCCGGGTCCTATTAACCCTGAGAAGGAGCCAGACCTATACTCCCTGCAGCTGCATGATAAATGGGCCTCAGTAAAAGGAGGAGCAAAACAGGTGGGGGATGTGGGCATGCTGAAAGCCTTCCTCGTTATCTATGCGCCAGACCAGAATCCGCGCTGGGAAGGATTGTCATACAATCTTATTAAGGACGTGCGACGCACGGTGACAGATCATGGCCTTGGCGCACCATATACCACCCACCTTATACAATCTCTTTGTGATACTTCGGTTTTTACTCCTCACGATTTTAAAACTTTGTTTCGCCTGATTATGACTGATATGCAATATACGATGTGGGAGTCAAAAATGAGACAGCTTGCTCGAGCACAGGAGGAGGAAAACCAGCGCCAGTCAAAAAGAGGTCCATTACGGGCTGTTACTGTGGACGTGCTAATGGGGGAGGGTGACCACAGTGCCACAACAGCACAAGCAGGAATTCCCCCTGAGGGCCTGCAGCAAGTTAAGGCAATTGCTCTCCGCGCCCTTAAGGCTGTCCCAGAGGCTGGTAAACAAAGACAGCCTTTTGTTAGCATAAGACAAGATGCGAATGAGCCTTACATGAAGTTTTTAGATTGGCTTAATGAGGCTCTGGAGAAGCAAATTGATAATGAACAAGCACGAAGCTACATTTTTAAACAACTAGCAATTGAGAATGCTAACCCTGATTGCCAGAGAGTTTTGCGAACACTAAAGGATCCTACTATTGATGACATGCTGAAGGCGTGCATTAATGTCGGCTCTAAACTGTATGAATGCTCTCTGATGGCCGAGGCGTTTGCAACAATGTCTATGAAAAATCCATACTTTGCTTGTGGCCAATTTGGTCATATCCGTAAATACTGTCCCAAAACGCAAGCAAACAGAGGAGCACCTGGAATATGTCCACGCTGTCACAAAGGACGACACTATGCTAATCAGTGTCGATCAAAATTTGATAAGGAAGGTCAACCATTAGCCCATTCGGGAAACTTCAAGTGCAGCGCGGCAAGGGGTTGCGCCATGACAACAAATCACCCCTCAGAGCGGCCTCACCGGGAAGCAGCCGCCGCTTGTGCGCCAGCACAGGGGGCAGCGCCGGTGTGGACCTGGCCACCACAATAGAAGTGCTAATTACTGATACATCAGTTGTGCTAATTCCAACTGGTGTCCACGGCCCCCTGGGGTGAGGAATGGCAGCACTATTGATCGGGCGGTCTTCAACAACCAGACAAGGGCTGTTTGTGTTACCTGCAGTTATCAATGCAGATTTCAAAGGAGAAATAAAGATAACGGTATGGACTCTGATACCCCCCTGTACTGTGCCAGCGGGGAGCCGAATAGCACAATTAGTATACTTTTTACCACAGACACCAAATGCTGCAAAAACTAAACGCGGCATAGGCTCTTTTGGGTCCACGGCACAACCAGAGATTTTTCTGGACTCAACAGATAACTATGAATCGCCCACAGATATCCTGTACACTACAATCAGGAGTGATAAAGTTTAATGCACAAGGAATTTTAGATAGTGGAGCGGACGTTACAGTCATCGCTGCCTCGCAATGGCCAAACAGTTTACCCCTAGTGAATGCGCATACATCGCTTTCGGGAATTGGTGGGCAGAGTACCCCAATGCAAAGCGAAAGCCTGATAAATATTATTGGTCCGGAAGGAATATTATTGGTCCGGAAGGGAGAACCGCAACTATTAGAACATTTATATTGCCTGGATCCGTTACCCTGTGGGGGAGAGACTGTTTGAGTCAATGGGGCATGCAGTTAAGTACGGATTTTTCTTAGGGGCTACTATCCAGCAGCAGGTCCAACCCTTGATCTGGAAAACAGACAAGCCCGTATGGGTGGAACAGTGGCCCCTTCCACAAAATAAACTGCTGCAGTTACACAAGTTAGTAGAGGAACAATTGCAAGCTGGACATATAGTTCCTACTACAAGCCCCTGGAACACACCAGTTTTGGTAATTCAAAAGAAAAATAATTCCTGGAGATTGTTACATGACCTTAGAAAAATCAATGAGGCCATTGAAGATATGGGAGCCTTACAGCCTCGACTCCCTTCTCCAGCGATGTTACCTCAAACATGGACTTTGATTGTAATTGATTTGAAAGACTGTTTCTTTATCATTCCACTTGCACCACAGGATGCACCTCGGTTTGCATTTTCTGTACCTTCCATCAATGCTATGGAACCCCATAACAGATATCATTGGAGAATTCTGCCACAAGGCATGAAAAATAGTCCTACATTATGTCAACAATTTGTGGCAGCAGTCTTAAGTCCAGTACGGAAGTATTTCGACAACGTCCTCATCTATCACTATATGGATAACATATTGATTGCTGCAGAGCAAAAGGAAACGGCACAAGAGGCTCTGCATCAGATTACGCGAGCAGCATCGGCTGCAGGATTAAAAATTGCAGAAGATAAAGTACAGGAAACTCCGCCTTGGCGATATTTAGGATGGAGAATTTCTGATCATCAAATTTGACCACAATTATTGACTCTAAAGACAGACATAAAGACTTTAAATGGTCTTCAAAAACTTTTGGGAATCTTTTGGGGAATTTAGGATTAGCTGCGTGGATTAAGGGAACATTGCAAATAGGTTTGATGTGCCTGATAATCTTTGTTTGCCTTTTAATTTGTATCCCATGTTTGTTAAAAACAATTCAGTGTTTAATAGACCGTGCCTTGAAACAAGCATTCTTCATAAAAAAAGAAGGGGGAGATCTGGGGATCTCAAGGACAGACTCGAGAGTGTTGGTGGAGAGACCTTGGGAAAAGGACACTGGTATGGTTGTTGGAATCAAACCATGGGAGTAAATGCAACAAACTAAACAATCGTTTGCTTAGCTATATTAACGCAAAGTTTCTAATTGTTGTACTACCTGTATTTTGTACTAACTGTATTTTGCTTATTGTTAGTGTATCTATCTGCTTTGTTTCTTATTATGTGTTCAGTGATTGATTGATTGATCATTTAACTAAGTCATGGCTGTTCAGCTAAAAACAAATAAAGAAGGGTGAGATGTGGAGGCATGGTACCTTGTCAGTAGATAATAGATGCCTTGGTAGTAGACAGTTAATCACAAGAATGCCTTAGTAGTGCACGGTTGATGGGCTGACCAGCAAGGACTAATGTCTTATCAGCAAGGAGCAAAGCAGGAAAAGGAGGAGGACTACAACCGCATGTGGAATGTCTTGTCAGCAGATGAGGAACAAAGCAAAGAGAAGATAACCACAACTGCACGGCTGGCAAGATGCTGATTGGTTGTAATCTTTGCAACACTTGTGTTAAAAGGGTATAAAAGAAGTTGGTTTGAAAATAAAGTTGTCTCACTCTGCATCCCAGACTGAGTCTGGTCTTTCGCAAGGTGCAACACATGGTTTTTGGGGAACAAAGGCGGGGGTCTCCCACAGAGTATTTCATAGGGGGATAGTCCTATCTTATATGGGGTGCACTGTGCTCGTAAAAGTGCCCTTGGGAGCAAATTGACCCAGTTAGCCTCTGTTTAAATATTCCATTTAGTAAGTGTTTCCTTTAAGGTACAGTTCATTCTTTCTACCTTTCCTAAGCTCTGGGAGTGGTAGATACACCTCATTTTCCAGGTGATTTCCAAGGCTTTTGCTACTAACTGTGTAGTAAACCAAACCGAGGAATTATTTCTTGCAGGAGCTTTTTCGCAGTTATAGCAGCGGTTTCTGCTTTTGTTGGGTAAGCCTCCACCCATCCCGAGTATGTGTCCACAAATATCAGTAGATATGTATATTCTAACTTTCCAGGTTTTATCTCGGTAAAGTCTAGTTCCCAGTAAACCCCCGGTGCGTCCCCCACTTCTTTAGTCCCCTGGTTTGGTGAAGATATTTTTGGGTTCGCTTGAGCACATGTAGCACACCAGGCAGAGATCCTCTCCAACTTCTGACGTAGACCTGGCGTCCAGAGGTGAGGTCCTACCAACTCAAGTGCCTTTTTAGGGGAGAGGTGCATGCTGGAGTGCAAGTCTCGTAGCCAGGTTTCTGCCATCTGTTCAGATAAACACAGCATTCCTCCTGGCAGCTACCACCATCCTGCATCTCCCTCTTCCCCTTGATGGTGCTTGATATAAATCTTTCTCAGCTTCAGTACATTTGGGGGGTGTTTCAGGCCACTGGGTCTAAGACATTAATGTTAATAGTTGTAGCAGCCCCACTGGCTGTTGAGCCACCTCTTTTGCTTCTCTCCTTGCTAGAGCATTGCCCTGTATCTGGGGACTATTTCCCTTTTGGTGTGCTGGCCAATGGATAATAGCTACTGCTCGGGGGCCCACACAGCTTCCAGTAGGGCTGAAATCTCTTCTTGATTTTTTATGCCTTTTCCTTCTGATGTTAATAGTCCCCTTTCTTTGTATATCTGCCCATGCACATGGGCAGTGGCAAAGGCGTACCAGCTATCGGTATAGATGTTTACCACCTTTCCTCTTGCCCATTGTAGCGCTCGTGTCAGAGCAATGAGTTCAGCTCTTTGTGCTGAACTGCCACGCAGCAACGATTTGGCCCATATTACTCGGCCTTCTTATGTTCCCACTGCGGCCCCTGCATACCGGACTCCATCTTTTACGTAACTGCTGCCATCTGTCCAGCGGCATCCTGTACCCTAGTTGTTTCTTGGGACAGGGGGCCTAATGGTTCTTTAGGTTACTGAGTGTGACGCTCCGGTGTCAATAAGGAATGACACAGGTTGCCCCTGAACCTTCAAAGTTATCCTGGGCTCTTCGGGCTATCACAGCCCTGGCCCCATCAGTCATTTTCTTTTTTCATAAATAGAATTTCTCGTGAGTTTGGTGGCACATTTCGGTAAGGACACTCATTTTTCCAAAGTCCTTTTTTTTAAACAAATTGTGCACTGATCTTGGTCAAGAATGGGTGGTTCCCCATATTATCCTTCCTTTCCCTTCCTTGGGGAAGCTTCCTATCTATAGGACAACGGGGTGGAGTGGTTTGTAAAGCTGCCACTGTTGCTATCATTGCCTTGGTGATTTTTTTTTTCTCCCCTCTTCAAGGCATCCTCAGATGTATCCCGACTATCAAATACTTTCTGAGCAATTTGTACTAGCTCGGTTCTAGTTTTTCCTGCAAACTCATCTTGTTTTTGTATCTTTTTTCTTATGTCTGGGGTTGATTGAGACACAAAGGCCAGATTTACAGCTTTTTGGTTTGCAGGGTCCTCTGAATCAACAGGGGTATAAATTCGATATGCCTCTAGCAGGCGTTCCAAGAATGTAGTTGGGGATTCAGAGAATCCCTGTTTAATTTCTGCTACTTTTGACAAATTCGTAGGTTTTCTGCCTGGTAGGTTTTTTTGAAGCCCTTGTATCAGAAACTGCTGATACAACTCAGTGGACCTTCACCCGTCCACTGTATGGCAATCCCACTCCAGCCGTCGGAGGGGTACACGTTCATCTTGAACGTTTCTACGACCATGTTCGGTCAGGTCTTCTATACCTGGTATCGATTCTCTAGCTCCTCTTGATATTCTCTCCCTCTTTTTCAATGTAAATAGAGCACGGAGGAGCTGCTGACAATCATCCCATGAGGGTTGATAACTAAACATTACAAATTTAAGAAGGGATATCATGCTCCCACGATCTTGTGAGAAGGGAGGGTTTTGTTGCTTCCAGTTATACAGGTCTGTGGTGGAGAAGGGCGCGCTCCCACTTCCTCCAGGAACCTGCCTTAGCGGTAAAACTGATACCAGGGATCTGGTGGAGTCAGGAGAGATGGCTTCACCAGTTCCCACTGGGCCATAAGTAAGTTTGACCCCTTCTGGTGTGGGTGGGGATAAAGGGTCATCCTGGGCAGGACCACCGTGTTGATCCGGCACCACAGGGGGGCTTTGTGCTTCTTGGGGGCTATAGGGTGGTAAAATCGGATTTTCGGGTAGCTCCTGGAGGACAGGGAATTTTGGCACGGATGGCGCAGATGGAATGGGGGGCTTCTCTCCCCCCATTCTCATTGCTAGTACTTTGTGCCCGTTTCCACATTTTACCATACACATTTGTAGCCAAATGGGGGGTTCTTTTAGGATATCATTCCACGGAATGATATAAGGAATCTGATCGGGGTGGCCAGGATCCCCCATAATGATAAAAAGCACTCTTTGGACTACATCGGGGTCGAAAGACCCCTCGGGAGGCCAACCCACTCCAAAAGCTGGCCATTCACTTGTACAAAAGATTTTCAATTTATCTGCCTTAACATTAAACCCATAATTTAGGAGGGTTCATCTCCTAAAATTTTGAAAATTTGACAAAAAACAATCAAGGGGTCCTTTGGGAACAGAACTCGATTGTCCCATTCCATCTGGATCAAAGCGATTTAGAACACAACACAAATGACACAAATAACAATTAGCATGACAACCGACAGAAATAACAATGACCATGATACTACTTGCGGAACGTTCCAACCTATTCCAAACTTTTACCCAGGGCAACGCAGTGGCGTCCCACGCGTGCCGGTGGCGGGGAGTTATTGTCTCGTCAGACCTCGCACAGTCCACCACACCAGAAATCGGGGCGCCCCTTAACCTCCTGAATGGTACGATACCTTACCTCGAGGTTTTTCAAGATCCAGGGACCTGGAACGTCATCAGGTAGCGCTCCCCCTGGAAGCGTTCCCCTGCCGAAGTCGGGCGGCCCTTCCCAACCAGGGAGGGCCTGGAGATTACTGAGATCCCGGACGACCCCCCAAAATGTTAGTCCGTAATCTCAATAATCACCCGCACGCTCAACCTGGTAAGTTGAAAAGCAAGCTTTTATTAGCCGGCCGGCGACGGACCTCTTACAGTTTGCCTGAGATGGGCGCCGTCTTGGGAAAAGTTTGTGTTTTTATAGACAGCTGCAACTCCTTCATACGTTATTTGCAGTTACCAGTTCTTCACAGCTGATATCTTATCTCATGGTTGCAGCAAGAACAGGGTGACTCAGCATAAGTAGCAAGCTATGTTCACAGAAGCAGATAGCGAAATTAGGTACCTAATCACCTCAACCTTATTAACTTCTTATATGGCCCCTCTTTGCACAGGGTCCTACAACCCAAACATTTCTTCTCAGAAGAATGAATCAAAAGCTGCCAGTTTAAGAAATATTGTGGTTTTTTTTTTTTTTTTTTTTTAGAGGAAAGGTAGACTTTTACTTAAAGTAAAAAACAGGAAAATGATTCAGAAATATTAGTTTTGCAGTAACATTTATTTTTCCCCATTGCCAAAAGTATTTCTAAGCCACATCACCTTTTACTTTAAACCTGCTACTGAATTGTATTCATTGTTCTTAAAAATAAATACTATATATATATATATATATATAAATAAAATCACATTCCCGGAGAATTCAAATACCCTTCTTTAAAGGCAAAAAAGCTCCTCAAAAGCTAAAGTAACTTAAAATCAGTTTCAAAAACCCTACATGCTGTAAATCATGCAATTATGTCAGGACAAGTATAAGAGCTATTAACAAGTTTACTAGGGAACCACTGAGAAATCCATTTGTCACTGGTAGCAAAGAGCACACAGAAGAGGCCCTTGCTAGGGAAACAGTCATTACTTTTCTTCTTTTTATACTGGCTAAACTTTAGCAAATAATAACGGCATGACAGTTAATCTGAAATCGGATGACCACTTATATCATACTTGACATGTACTGTACTCTTTGGCCAATCTACTAAGGGCAGTCTTTGAGAAGACAAGTGACAGTTTTAGCAGGTTCTGATTAGATGACTTTCATAGTAAAGAACCTCCAACATTATAAAACCTGCTTTTCTCTTAAGCCTCCAATATCCATACTGCTAACAACTAGAAGGTAGCATTAGCCACTATTTAAAAAAAAAAAAAAAGAAAAAAAAAGAAAAAAATTGTGCCAAGCTCCAAGTATTTGAGGGTGCTTTAGGAACTCAACATATACAACAAAGATGCACCTCCGCAGACAGCTTAACCCAGAGAGGAGAGCACAGGCAAGTCCAGGCTTCTTAAGAAAATAAGCTCACCTCCCCTCTTTCATCTCAGTTAGATGTTGCTTACTAAATAATAGCAGAAGTACGGTATTTTCCCAATTCCAGGGCACATAACAGTTATTTTTATACTTTACTGAAAGCCTACAAGCTTAAAGTTTCCTGCGGTACTAAAATGTTGTACATCTGAGCAAATTTACTCTGTAACTAAAAAACTTACTTTAGACCAAATGAATCTTCATATTTTTATAAGGAAGTTGAGGTGCAAATTTACACCACGAAACATTGACTTTCTATACCTTGAAGTAGATGTGTGGTACAGGATTTGGGATGGTATTACTACTCATTCTCTGAGACCAGAGAAAGGATTAGGTGGTGCCTCTGCTAAGGACAAATAATTCTAAGCGTCTGCAGTCACCAACGTTCAATTCCTGAATGAAACTGCACTTAGGTGATGACTGTTCTACTAGCTGTTATTAAGCTTGTTACTGACTCAAGAAACCAGAGAAAAAAGAATCAGTAGCTAAATTGTTAAAATTCTCCGAGATGTGGACTATTATTGTACCACTCATGCCAAGCTATGCAAGCTGAAATAAAGAACATCAAAAATATTGTGAAAAATACTCACATACCTAGCCATATGTAGCATTATCCCCTAAAGTAGGGACAGAAACTGTAGCAATAGTGACATTTAAAGCTTGAGAGAATATTATTAGAGCTTCATAATTTATTTCAAGTTTATTGAATGTTAACGATAAGGCAAACTCACATGAGATTTGGTGTTAGCAAAGAATGACAGGCTCTGTAAAATATGCATTTGACGCTATGTCAACTTATTGGATAAACTGTACGTCTGACATAGTCTGTAGCTGAGACAACTATCCTCCCATAAAATAAAACATGAAGTCTCACAATTAAAACGAAGTTGTAGCCTATTTTTCACTACAGATTTCTTTCTCCAGTTCTAATAAAGTATATTACTGGTAGCTGAAAGTGCTCCCCTATGCTTGTGTGATTGTTCATCTGCATTTGAATTCTCCAAAATATTTAACCTGCTACTTCCAGGCTTTCATCTCAAATTCCTTACCTGAGAAGACCTCTTGCTTCCTTGTGGTTCCACAAGGCTATAATCCAACCTTCACCATACTGTCTACAAACTATAAAATTTTCCTTTGCAAAAATCCTTCAATTCTCTAGACTAAATAGGATGCATTTTTTGTAGAATCATGTGTTTGCAGTTAGTTTTGTCAAGTCCAAGATCTAAGCATCATTAAAACAATTGCTGCTTGTGTAAGAATTGAATTCTGTTTCAGAAATGAAGACAAAGACAAAGTTTTTTTTTTTTTTTTTTTTTTTAAAAAAGGGGGGGGGATATCCACTGGTAAGTTATCCTTCTAATGAAGTATTTTCTTTTACTTTATATAATTTGTTGCACAAAACACACATCTCATGGCAAAGCTCATGAAGCCTACCTCAGAACATCTTAAGCATAAAATCTTACATAAGTACCCATATACAACTCTGTTAGTAAAGAAACAGGGTCGCCTTCATAAGGTTAGAATTTCCCTTTCAAAGTCCTAACTGTTTATTTTCTGTTTAAACACTCTATTAAACAGTTCCAGTTCATAATGTAAACCTATATCTAGCAGATTATCATTATTTCAGATTATTTCATTTTTGCAAGTAGCAGCATGTGGCATAGCCACAAAATGGACAATTTTTCTATGTTTATAAGGTCTGTCTAGAAGTGAATCTGTAATTAAATGTAGTAGGTAGAGAGGAAAACACAACAGCTCTGAGAATATATGGAAAATGAAAGACAAGCTCAGCAAGTCATTCTTGATGAAAGGCCAAAGGCTCTGTTGTCATAGCTGCTTCTACACTAGTGACTCCAGATGTCACAAATTATGTGATCGTAGAAACAACCTCTTTCTCTAAAACATGCACATCATAGAAATCCTTGTCTGTGGTGATTGTAACCCACAGAAAAACTGCATGCAAGTCTCCAGACCACATCTGTTGCACTCAGTAAAAAAAAAAAAAAAAAAAAAAAAATTGTTCTCAAATATTCTTTTACAAGCTGGGTTATCCAATTTAGCTATTCTCATATACATTGCATTCTTCTAAAGCCACCATTATGTACTTGAAGAAATGCTAGTTCAAGTTTCAAATATATCTTTTGCAGTAACATGTGTGTGCGCATGCATGTGCGCTCAACTGAGTTCATTGTGAGCTCCAGACAGTCTTCTTAATATTTGTTTTATGATTTTACTGGCTTCCATGTTTAATTATGTGATCATATTTCCTATGATAGCATAAATTTACATATAGCATATTATATATTCAAAAAGAAAGATGATTTAGGTCCAATAGGTAGGTGATATTTTTAAATAATTTAGATCTGGTAGCTTATGATTGTACTGATCAAAGTAGAGAGAGTAGGTTTTAAAGGTTTCTTCTTGTCTTGCTGTGCAGCAAGTCCTTGGCAAGATCGAATATACAATAGCTAGCTCTCCAGATTTATCCTTCAGTAAGCTGTGCCATCTTCAAAAGAAAATAATGTTATCTATGACTGTACATAAGTGTATTCTACAAATTATATATGATTACATGCAATTGAATCAATTATTTGAATGCAATTGGCAAATTGTTGCAATATTAGAATGCCGCTTTATAAATATCTATTTTTCCTTTATTTAATATGGAAGCTTTTATTGCTCAGATCAAGCCAGAAAAAAAAAATCACACCAATATTATGAAATCTATTTTGGATAAAGCCTATTTGCTGTCTTAACCTAATTTTAACCAAGCTGGAGCCTTGAAGTGGATCTATAGACAAAATACTTTAAAAAAAAATCTTATGGAGAGTCCTCTAGCAAGCTGCTGATACTTGTTCTAATAATTTTTTTCCAGATTTAACTGATATAAATTCATCATACAATCACAATAAAATACACAGGTGATATTCAAACAATTAATTCATACACGGTAATGCATGCCTTAAAGAACACTATGAAAGCTCCTGGATATTTCTATTAAATTACATGTATAAACTTTCTGCACCAGGCTATATACATCATACTTATTTGAACAACATCTGAGAATGTATGGAATACTTAAAGATGTAATAATCTATTGCACATAAGAATCTCTGAATACTATAGTCACAGTGGAATCCTAATCAATTAGTTCTAACCATTGCAACAGTATTTACTGTGCGATGTTATATTTGGTACCTTTGAAGAATATGGTATACGATCACTGTCTAAAAAGGACATCATAGTGATTGCAATTAAAGCATTATCACAAACGTAATATACAACTACATATGTTTCTTTACAAAAATAAAGGACAAAAACTGTGCCCTTCTCTTGCATTTCTCCAGAGCCATTCACAAAGTGTTTTTTCTTTTTTTGGATATGAATTCAGTATATGCCCAAAAAAAAAAAAAAAAGAATTAAGAGACCCCTTGAAGGCTAAACTATTGAAAATAATGGAGAGAAAAAGACTGAATGCTTACTAAGAGGGGCATATGTGATGAGCAGAAGAGATCAACGCTAGCATACACAGTGTAATGACATTTCTGATGAAGGCATAAGGAGGTATGGCTGCTCACTGAATTTTGAGCATTTAGAAAAGGTCAAGTCAACCCACTGAAAATGTATTCAGTGTACTGATTCACAAAGTATTAAACAGTAGATGTTTTATAAGGTTATTCCTCAATTGTGCAGTGGAAGGAGATGTAATCAGGAACAGGCATTAGCTGGGCACGAGTGGAAGGATCTGGCAGTACATCCCATCACAACCCAGTGACTGTATTCTACTGCAAACGGAGCCTGTCTGACATTACTTGCCCCAGCTAGAGGCTGTTCCTAAGACCAGATCAGGACAGAATGAAGACTTCAAGTAGTACCAGCTTGCCACACTGTACCAATAAGTCAGAAGATGGGTGGCAGATAGCATTTTTTCAGGAGGATAGAAATTGTTGGTTCTTGGTAATAGTTGCTTTTTTTGTGGGACTGGCAGCCTATCAGAGAGGCCCAGATTCCTCTGTCCTCCTTTCTCACTCAGTGTTGGCTTATCTGTTGCTGTTAAAACCTTTATAATGTTGTAGAGTGCTGTCCTTGATCATCAAGGGAAACACAGTAGTTGGTACCAGGAGAGAAAGAGGGGAAAAAAAAAAAAAGTGTGAACAAAGAGTTCATTAAGAAATAAGAAATGTAGTAAGAGAGAAAACAGACAAGTAACTACAAATCCCAAGGAAGCTGAAGCTCTGAGAATGTGAGAAAAGGAAAAGCCAGCTCATTGTCAGGCTGTGCTATAGCTATAAGAACATGTATTCCCAGAAGAAAGGTACCTACTAAGAGATACAAATTCCTATGGAGGGGGGGGGAGAAAAGAAAAGAGACTTCAAAGTCAAATATAGGCAATTATAGTATACCTGTGACATCCTTAATATAAGCCCAAATTACAGTGGAGCATTGCAAACCAAAGCAAAGGACTACTAGGCAACCTTATTTCCTTAATTCAACTTGAACGAAAGCACTGAAAACGTGTCAAATGCAGAACAAACCTCGATAAGTCTGTTAAGGCATAGGCCAAAACAAACAGCATGTATTACCAAAACAAAAGACAGATAGGAATTCACAATTGTAAAACAGAAGTGAAGATAAAAAGCAGATTGTAAAATGCAATAAGAATGATCCAGCAAGAAGCAATATGGAAGATTATTTGAACTTAATAGGCTTCCTAAGATGTTAGGTGACAAAAGCTAATAAGACTGTTCCACAAAAACTACTGAAGCTTTTTGTAAACCATTAAAGGGGGGAAAAAAAAATCAAGCAGAATTTATGATGTTAGTAGTTAAAAACATTTGAAATTGCAGATGATAGCATGCAATATAATACAGTACTATAACATATATAATCAAAGTTTGGGGACATAAAGATGCTCTTTCAAAGCAGGTCTATTTTCTGGAGGTAATTAGTAAACAGAGGCAGAACTAGAGAAACTCAGCTCCATTACTCCTAAATCACACAGAATTTTTAATCAATTTTTGTCCAACACAAAACATGCCATGAAAAACAGTGACTTAGTGAAAGTGGCTGACATACATTTTCCTTCGGAAGGACAGAACAGATGCAATTGTTCCAGCTCTAAAAGGAAATGGAGTACCTGGTTCAAATCAGCAACTAAAAGTGACCTGGTACTAGTAGATCTATGATGACAAAGTTACCCTTTCTTTCTTCCTCCTCCTCCCCCTCACTTTTTGTTATATTTATTACTGTTTTATACAACCAAGTCTTTGCTCATTGACCATAACAAATTGGTTTTAGAGGTTCCTTTCTGATACTAGCAGCTCTACTCTAATATATGAGTCCCCTCTTAGTGCTATGCAGAAGTCTTCGCATCTTTCTTCTTTAGGAAGAGATGGACTCTGCCCTCATCTCTGCCTCCTCAGCTTTGAGCTGTGGAGGAACAATGTTATTTTCTCTCCAGTAAAGTCATCAGTAGTTAACGTCATTGTACAAAGTCCTCAGCATATTGCAAGCAACTTTCCAAATATTAGACAGCATCATATCCCTGCAGCTCATTCCTTGCCTCTGCTCCCTTAACAGAAGCATATGCTTACCCAGCCACAAGCATATACACATATGCATGCTGTCTTTGCAAGCCTCTCTTCTATTTGCATATACACATAGACACCAGCATCCCCCTTACAGAATTAAAAATATTTATTTTTTTCTATAGATTGATTTTTCTCTATGTATTTGGAATGAATTTCTGCAAAAATACTAGCAATTAAATTATTGCCTGGAAATAATTTATACATAATTTTACGTATATCCAACAGAAGAGTGGATCCCAAACCATTCCAGAAAATGAATGTGGCAACCCAATCTAAGAAGTCTGAGAATCACTGGAAGAGGAGTCCTTTGTAATATATCAGGTGATATCTTGCTTAAATTTTCATTAATATTTGGTCAGCTGATTTATGAAGTATGAATAAAACTGAGGTGCTAAGAAGACAAGGATGTTGTAGGTGAAAACCAAATTAGATTTTTCCAGACTTGAGCTACTTTTTCTTAATTCAACAAACAAGTAAGGTCACATCTGCAAATGTTCAACTCTGATCTTCATCTTACTCAATCTTTTCTTCAAGTTGTACATTTGATTTTTAATAATTCCAAAAGGACATTATCGTTAATTTTGTTGCATCTGTAACCTGATTAATCTCACAAGTACATGCATCTCATTAAATGAGAAAAATATGCTGCAATCTGGCTGCTCTAACATATTCATTTATAATAATCAAAGCTTTTCCTACTGAAGTTGGAACCACTCTGCATAATTGTCCAAAACCTGTTAGTATAGAACATACATTGTTTACAAACCCTATCCTGTCTTAATGCTCTTAACACAGTTATCCTGCTCTGCTTTAATGAAGCTTCCTTTTGCAAAGCTTTTCATACAACAAACAAGTTACTTAGTTACCTGAGAAGCATAGGGCAATGAACAAGATGAGAGAACTGCATTAAAGGTCTTGGAAAAAAAATGTATTTTGATAATTGGAGCAAGGTGTAGTTCAAAATCTACAATTCCAAAACAATAGTAAACTCTGCAATACACAAACTCTACAACAGCACTAATCCAGCAATGCAGAACCACCTAAGAAATTTGGTTCTGGAATAGCAGCATATTTATGCCTGACAATTTAAGGTTTTTTCTGTAATTAGTGCTAAAAGTGCATAAAAGACGTGGTGCAACACAAAACACATACAGACATGAGTTGATCAATGTCCTTATGTCAGTCACATTCCTGACACTCTGTGGCACACTGTACCCCATCTAAATTATTTCTATAGCATCTATAATTTTGGTATTCAAGTGCCAAAGTTAATGTAAAAATATTTACTATGGGTGGGAACAAAGACTGGTTGTATTAAAAGAAAGTACTTTACATAACTGAGCACATACTTATATTAGTACAGTCAGTAACTACAGTAAAAAATTAGGTTTGGGTGATCATTTTAAAAAAGCAAGTCTAAACAACAAAAACAAAATAATACATTAAAAAGCAATAAACGAGTCCCAAAAGAGAGAGAGTAGGGACAGATATGAAAATAAAGAGATAAGTACAAACAAATCCAGTTTTTAATCATATCGTGTGTCATACATTACTAGATCCACCACCCCCCCAAAAAAAAAGAAAAAAAAAAAAAAAAGTAGCCTGTCCAAAATCACCTACAACAGGAAAATTTACTGAACATTCTGTTCACAGAAAAAATAAGGCAATACTAAAAGGAGCACATGCATGCCTTGACCCTATATTTTCCTATTAAGTAGATGCAAATTATTTGCTACATGGCAGCAGCCTTACTATCCTGCTACAAATTCTTATTCTTTTTGCTTTCCTTTTGCAAGGTTTTTTTTCCATGAATAATAAAAGCAAGCTGACTTTCCCCATGAGGTACTAAAACCGTGACATGCAACGTATCTAACCATTTCACAGCCCACCTCACCTCCACCGGTGACCACGTTCAACAGGTACGAGGCCCTGGAACATGTGAATCAGATAGAGGAGGCCTTGAACCAAGGCCCGTCTAAGGGGATCTCTACAGAGGGGCAGTCTAATCCATGCAGCAAGGCTGCTCCCCCTAAAGTGAAAAGGAGCACCTGGAAGAAGCGGCGGGTGATCGTCGTGGGTGACTCCACGCTGCAGGGCACGGAGGCACCGATATGTAGACCGGACCCCTCATCCAGAGAGGTCTGCTGCTTGCCTGGGGCCAAAATAAAGGATGTCACAGAAAGGCTCCCAAGAATTGTTCATGAGTCTGACTATTATCCTCTACTATTGTTTCATGTGGGTGCTAATGATGCCATGGGGAAAATGAGGGACGTCAAGCAAGACTTCAGAGCCCTAGGGATGGCCATCAAAGGTATAGGTGCCCAGGTGGTGTTCTCCTCCATTCTGCCAACGAGGGGAATGGACTCAAGGAGGAGAAGGCGGATATGGCAGCTTAACAACTGGCTGCGCCGCTGGGCCTGGCAACAGGGTTTTGGCTTCTATGACCATGGGTCTCTGTTTGATGACCACCAGCTAGTGGGGAATGATGGGACTCATCTTAGCAAGAGGGGCACACGTCTCTTTGCAAAAAGGCTGGCCAACCTGGTTAGGAGGGCTTTAAACTAGGCAAGAAGGGGGAAGGGGAGTGGCACACTGACGCGGCAAGCAGTACCGCACAGCCCAGGTCAGATGGCGTCCAGCGGGAGTATGGTAGTGGGGAAGTGAGGATAGGAAATGATCCCGGAGTGTCCTCTTTCACCCCTCCTGGGAAACCTGTGGCCTCTGTTGCTTCCCTGAAATGCCTGTATACCAATGCGCGAAGCATGGGGAATAAGCAGGATGAACTGGAGATCTGTGTGCGGTCCCAGCGTCATGATCTCATCGGAATCACAGAGCCGTGGTGGGATAGCTCGCACGACTGGAGCGCTGCCATGGAAGGCTATGTGCTCTTTAGGAAGGACAGGCTGGGAAGGCGAGGTGGTGGAGTTGCTCTTTATGTGAGAGAGCAACTGGAATGCATGGAGCTCAACCTGGGAGTCGAGGATGAGCAAGTTGAGAGCTTGTGGGTAAGGATTAGAGGGCAGGCTAATGTGGGAGACACTGTGGTGGGTGTCTGCTACAGGCCACCTGACCAAGACGAGGAGGTTGATGAGGCCTTCTATAGGCAGCTGGATGTTGCCTCACGGTCACAGGCCCTGGTTCTCATGGGGGACTTCAACTACCCCGACATCAACTGGGAGGACAACACAGCCAGGCATAAGCAGTCCTGGAGGTTCCTGCAGAGCGTCGATGATAACTTTTTGACGCAGGTTGTGGAGGAGCCGACGAGGAGAGGTGGGCTACTGGACCTCGTGCTATCAAATAGGGAGGGCCTAGTAGGAGATGTTAAGGTGGGGGGTACCCTCGGCTGCAGTGACCATGAGTTGGTGGAGTTCAGGATTCAACGAGGAGGAGGCAGGGCTGTAAGTAGCCTTGCGACGATGGACTTCAGGAGGGCCAACTTTAGCCTCTTCAGAGACCTCCTCGGTAGAATCCCATGGGCTAGTGCTCTAGAAGGAAGGGGGGCCCAAGAGAGCTGGTTAGTTTTCAAGCGGCACTTCCTCCACGTCCAGCAACAGTGCATCCCTGTGTGTAGGAAGGGAGGCAGAGGGGGCAGGCGACCTGCGTGGATGAGCCGGGAGCTTGTGGCAATGCTCAAGCAGAAGGCAGCGGTATACAGAATGTGGAAAAAAGGACAGGCCCCCTGGGAGAAATACAGGAACGTAGTCAGGGAGTGCAGAGATGCGACAAGGAAAGCTAAGGCACGTCTGGAAGGCAAGCTGGCAAGGGACGTTAAAAATAACAAAAAAAAAATTCTTCAAATACATTAACAGCAAAAGGAAGATCAGGGAAAACGTGGGTCCGCTGGCGGACGGGATGGGCACCTTGGTTACAAATAACACAGAAAAAGCAGAGTTGCTCAATGCCTTCTTTGCTTCGGTGTTTACCAAGGGCAGCCCTTTAGAGCCCCAGGCCCTAGAGACAAGAGAAGAAGCTGGTGGAGAGGAAGACCTGCCCTGGGTAGAGGAAGATTGGGTCAGAGAGCACCTAAGGAACCTCGATACCCACAAATCCATGGGCCCTGATGGGATGCACCCCAGAGTGCTGCGGGAGCTGGCAGATGCCATAGCTAAGCCGCTCTCCATCATCTTTGAAAGATCCTGGAGAACGGGGGAGGTGCCGGAAGACTGGAAGAAGGCCAATGTCACGCCAGTCTTCAAAAAAGGCAAGAAGGAGGACCCAGGCAACTACAGGCCAGTCAGCCTCACCTCCGTCCCCGGAAAAGTGATGGAACGGCTCATACTGGCCGTTGTCTCCAGGCACATGGAGGACAAGAAGGTGCTCAAGAGTAGTCAGCATGGATTCACCAAGGGGAAATCTTGCCTGACTAACCTGATACCCTTCTATGATGAAATGACCGGCTGGATAGACGAGGGGAGAGCGGTGGATGTCGTCTATCTCGACTTCACCAAGGCTTTTGACACCGTCCCTCACAACATCCTCCTGGGCAAGCTCCGGAAGTGTGGGATAGATGAGTGGACAGTGAGATGGATTAGGAACTGGCTGGATGGCAGGGCCCAGAGAGTGGTGATCAGCGGTGCAGAGTCTAGTTGGAGGCCTGTGGCTAGTGGGGTCCCCCAGGGGTCAGTCCTTGGTCCAGTCCTGTTCAATTTATTCATCAATGACCTGGATGAAGGCACAGAGTGCTCCCTCAGCAAGTTTGCTGATGACACGAAACTGGGAGGAGTAGCCGATACCCCAGAGGGCTGTGCTGCCATCCAGAGGGACCTGGACAGACTGGACAACTGGGCGGTGAAAAACCTCATGCAATTCAACAAGGCCAAGTGCAAGGTCCTGCACCTGGGGAGGAATAACCCCAGACACCAGTACAAGCTGGGGACTGACCTTCTGGAGAGCAGCTCTGCAGAGAAAGACCTGGGTGTCATGGTGGATGATAAATTGTCCATGAGGCAGCAGTGTGCCCTCGTGGCCAAGAAGGCCAATGGAATCCTGGGCTGCATTAAGAAGAGCATCTCCAGCAGGTCGAGGGAGGTGATCCTGCCCCTCTACTCAGCCCTGGTGAGGCCGCATCTGGAGTACTGTGTCCAGTTCTGGGCTCCACAGTACAAGAGGGATGTGGAGCTGCTGGAGAGAGTCCAGCGCAGGGCTACAAGGATGATCAGGGGCCTGGAACATCTGCCCTATGAGGAGAGGCTGAGGGAGCTGGGCCTGTTCAGCCTGGAGAAGAGAAGGCTGAGAGGGGATCTAATCAGTGTATATAAATACCTCAAGGGAGGGAGTGCAGAGGACGGGGATGGTCTCTTTTCAGTGGTGGCCACTGATAGGACTAGAGGAAATGGCCGGAAACTGAAACATCAAAAATTCCATAGAAACTTAAGGAAAAAATTTCTTAACAGTGAGGGTGACAGAGCACTGGAACAGGCTGCCCAGAGAGGTTGTGGAGTCTCCTTCTCTGGAGATCTTCAAAACCCGCTTGGATGCAGTCCTGTGCCACGTGCTCTAGGTGTCCCTGCGTGTGCAGGGGGGTTGGACTAGATGATCTCTAGAGGTCCCTTCCAACCCTAAGCATTCTATGATTCTATGATTCTATGATCCTTCCATAGACTTTTATGTACATGCCAGAGATGAGCTGTTCCTACAAAAGTAATTGTCTGAAAAATATTGGCAACAATTACTCTCTCCTAATCTGAACTGGGATGATGTGAATGGTCTGTGGATCATGTGAAGTCCACTAACCATAACCTTGTTTGGGAATCAATGCAAAATGTTCAAAATGTGGACTTCAAATAATAATAATAAAATACCAAATTCCGGCTGCAAGGAAAGCTCCTTTTCTGGGTGGTTGGCATACAAACTTTCACTAAATTAATTCAAAAAAGAAATTATTTTTGTTTTTACAATAATTAAAAGACTCTCTGCACTGACGATAAAGGGGATGACACTGATGTATTCCAGAAAGCCCTGGAATTGGAAAGGTATGGGCTGGGAAAGCCAAGGATAAGTTGCAGTTGAAACTGGTGAAAGATGTGAAAGACAGAAAGAGCAGCTTCTTTTGCAGCTGATATATGTACAGGAGATCAAAGAAATTGCTGGCCCTCTGCTGAATAGGGAGATGAATTAATTGGGGGGGAAAAAAAAAAAAAAGAGAGACATGGAAAAGACTGAAATACTCACTACTTCTGAGACGACATCTCTTTTGGGGCCCTCAGGATAAGAGACATATCATAAAAACTGAAGAGTCTAGTGGAGGACCACTAAGATGGTTAGGCACGTCACTGATAGGAAGGAGGGAACTGATTTATTCAGACTGGAAAAGCAAAGGCTAAGGGTGCATCTAATTACTGATCTCAGTGCAGTAGTGGTGGTGGTTAGACTAGCTAATCAGAGGGAGACCCACGGTCTTCACAGAGGGGCACAGAAAATGGTCAGTGTATTGGCTAATGGTCAAGGGGCTAATGGTCAAAAGTGGCAGCAGGGAAATTCTGATTGCACAAAATAAAAATAATAAAAAATAAAAATAAAAACGTTGACCACAAGAGTGGTTAAGTACTCAAACAGGGTGCCACGTAGCTGTGGGATCTCCAGTCTTAGAGAGGTTTAAAACTGGAATGGACATAGCCCTGAGCAACCTAATTTGTTTTGAATTTAGCCCTGCTTGGAGCTTGGCAGGCCTTTCTAACTTAAATTAGTGCATGCTTCTAGGATTGTAAGAAAGCTATTTTAGGACTTTCAAATTTTCCTATAAACTGAAAGTTGAGCTTTGTCTTGTTCCTTTTTTGAAATATATTGAAGTGCTTTTCATCTTCTAAGGTATATTAGTATTCAATACAGAAAAATAAACGATATCTCTGTATTGTTATATATTGCAAATGAAGCAACTGAGTTGAATAGTTTGTTCAACAAACTACTGGGAAAGTTAATTTGAGAAACTGGATGAGAATACAATATTACTGGATTCCAGTAGGTCTGTGTTCAAACAAGTTGTGTTGTATTTCAGTGTTTAATCCTCTTCCCTCCTTTGTCAGAGCAGATCCTCACATATATGTCTTTGTGAAGACCTAACATAGCCCAGCTATCTCAGTTAATCTTACCAAACTCTGTAGGACGTAGAGAATCAAAAACTCTTCCTGAAACACAGCAATGATCACAGTCATGGCCTTGAACTCTCTGTGCATTATCAAGGTTATAAACTAAACAAACAAACCACAGCTTTTCTCTGCAAAATTAAATCTTTTCAAATTAGCTTTTTTCCTTGGCCTCATGCCAGATTTCTCAGGCTGATGGGTTGAAGAGATGGCACTGGCATTTACAAAACAGCAAGTCTAGCAATTCTGGCAAGCCCTGATGGGAAGAGAGATCATCAGGGCATTTAACGGCATCTATTATTATAACAATACTAGAAAACATCCACCTGCCTAACAAAGAATTGATTCTGGCATCAACATTCTTCCTGGAATATGTTCAAACAACATTATTAGCATGAGACTGCTGAAAGAGGAGCAGAAAATTACACTTTGCTTCTTGATTCTCTCTTACAAATGCATTAGGTAGGTGTGCATACCATCAACTCAAATGTCATTATTTACAACAAATATTATCATGGAAAGGGAAGAAGATAAATATTTAGTACATAAATCAGCATGCTTTGGAAACAGAAAATAATTTAAAGTCTTATATATAAATTTTCAGAACTAAAAAAATATTTTTCCTTCTAATAAATCATGACTATTACTATATCCTTAGATTAGCTACATGAAATACTTGGATATCATTTATGTCTCAAAAGAAAACTTCATTGTTCTAAAGTATAAGCTAGTGTAGGTATCACAATAATATTAAGTAGAGAGAGATCCATGTTGTTATGAAATGACTCAGGCATGCTGTCAGCTAAGGAGAAACCAGGTGGGTATCTTATGTTTAAACAACTAACTATTTTAAATTATTAGTATATATCAATATGTTATGTAAAAAGGTATCAAAATAAAAATCCTAATTAATTTGACCTAGTAAAACTTCTTAAAAATCTTGATTTTCATTTAAAATTTACACTTACTATGTATCTTCCACCTACATCCTTTTAACAATAATTCCTGCCAGTTATTTCCTATATGACTAAGCCTGAAGTCCTTAATTTGAATCAGTTCGCACATCTGCATAAGAGGAGTAAATAGTTCAAAGACTTATAATAGCGCTATATTGTTGTGTATACCAAGAAGAACAAATCATAGGGGCATCCCACAGCAGAGGGAGCTCTAAGACAAGCAGTAAAAGCTGAAATAATACCTAGAGAATAGCAGAACCAAAGTCTAAAACAATGAGAAAGCATACAAGGGAAAAGGAAGGCAGGGGAAAAGGATTTGATGACAGACAACATGAAACAAAAGACAGAAAGCATGTTTCCAAGTATGTTTGAGAGACAGATAGAAAAAGAAATCACTAATAGTAACTAGAATGCCCATGTTAAATATAAATCAGATGATGAATACATCCTTGCAACTTTATTGCATAGACTAGAGCTTACTAGAGTGTGATAGCATGAAAAATATCAGGGAGTCCTTACAGCTGTGGCCTGAGATAGGAAAAGGAAGCTCAATGATACCATTTGATGAAAAGTACTGTAACCAAGATCAATTTGAAAGCTTTTTCTAGAGTTTCAGATAAACTTGGCTTAGTCATATCAACGGATTCTCCTTGCTTCTAACAAGTTAAAAATATGCATTTAAAAAACAAGGATCTTCGCCTTTCCAGCATACTTAATGCATACTTTCTCTATCTGTAGGCTAAACTAGATTTTGCTATTGGCTTCTACACTGATTTCATGACCTTTTTGTGATAATTTGGGTTTTTTTTTTCAGCCCTTTGGATTCTTTTTTTTTGAATCTGCTTTTGTCTAAATTAGTGTCTTTGTCATCATCATCAGCCTTTACCTAAAATAAAAATATCACTGTCTGGTCCTTTGAGCAAGTAAGGTGATCAAGTTCTTAGAATCTGCCTGATATAATCAAATATTTTATACAAATCATAAATCTTCTTGAGGAAAAAAAAGCAACCATAGCTCTCTAGATCACTGGAATTCCATCATCCCTGTTTGAAGATCTGCAAGCAATGAAGAGCTTTAAAGAAAGCATTTCAAAGAAATAATTAAAAATTCAGATAATTTTGATAGACATATTAAGATTGTATATTTTTAATTCTATAAACTGCAAAAACATATATTAATGGGCACCATTTTATACACATAAGTGGACAGTACTATGCAAACTATCCCCATTTAATATAAATATAATGGGAGCATTATCATACTATTAGGCATCAAACCACTAAAAAATAGTGGGCAGACAAATGATACTGGATGTTTTTGGCAGAGAAAGTCATAGTTCAAGAAATGAAAATACCAGGTTAAATAATAATATAATAACTTAGATTATTCAAATCAGCAGGACCAAAAGAAAATTTACCCCAGACTGCTTGGAAAACTAGCTGAAATATGTAAACAATAAATGATTTTCTTCATGAACTCAAGAAGGATCGTGAGTTCTAAAAGCATGGGAGAGGGATACACGCAACACCAATATGGAAAAAGGAGCAACCAGGAGAATCATGAGGGTATAAGTATCTAGAGGATAATCTGATTATAACCGGACAATAAAGAAAATAAAAATCTTGCCAAACTAATAAACTTTCTTCTTTGGAAAACTAACTCATCTACTGGCTAAGAAAACGGCAATAGGTTTCATCTAACTTGCATTTAGTAGAGCTTTTGACACATGGAGAAAAAATATAGGGATACCTGGGCTAAACTGAATTACTCTTTGACAGTAGCAGAAATCATCAAGAAAAATAAAAATAGCAAACAATTTCTATCAAGTTTCAAAATGATATATACAATGAAGACTATCACGTCAGAATTTCCCATTCATGGCTTGAATTAAAGAATAAGGTGAATAAAATAGGAATGAAAACATTTACAATAAATGGATTAGCATCAAAATGATGCTAATTAAAAACAGTGGCATGTAAGAAACAAGCACCAAGTATAATATTGTAAAAAGTAAATCAAAAGCAGAAAGCCAAAGGAAAATTTAACATAGTGATACTGTAAAATGGGACCTGGTCTCTAATGAATCACATGTCAGTTTCAGTC
This sequence comes from Tinamus guttatus, assembly GCF_059628265.1. Classification (NCBI taxonomy): domain Eukaryota; kingdom Metazoa; phylum Chordata; class Aves; order Tinamiformes; family Tinamidae; genus Tinamus; species Tinamus guttatus. The sequence goes on from NW_028288850.1 coordinate 151,837, forward strand.
AGCAGTTCGATGCTGTTGCAGAAATGGAAAATCTCAATTTGGGAAGTATAAGCAAAAGTAATTGTCTGAAAAATATTGGTAACAATTACTCTCTCCTAATCTGAACTGGGATGATGTGAATGGTCTGTGGATCATGTGAAGTCCACTAACCATAACCTTGTTTGGGAATCAATGCAAAATGTTCAAAATGCGGACTTCAAATAATAATAATAAAATACCAAGTTCATCAACAAAGAAAGGACAACAAAGTCAACAGCATTTAGTGGCTCTTTTAATACTGTAAGAATACACTGATTATTTTCCATATCCTCTGATCTTAGATGAGAAAAAGTTTACTTAATTTGCTTCCAGGGAAAACTGGACTAACTTGACTAATTGACTAACTTATATGAATTATTTACTTTTTTATTGGTTGGTACTACAGAAGAAATGAGAATACAGAATCTGCTCAATCAGCTCCATTGTGGATGCTCTAGTCTGAGTTGTAGAGGAGTATTCAGTAATTAATAGCCAGGTGTACATCTTGACATAATGCCAGATGGATCCCATGTCACTAAATATTACTGAAAAAGGTTACTATTAATCAGATAATGGTTGCAGGACAATAAATCCTTGGAAAAGAAAAACAGTGTTCACAAGTAACAAAGATATATGTGTAAGGAGTAAGAGTATAACTGTTGTCTTATGCCATTAAAAATAAACAGAATCATATTTTCCTGTGAAAGTTATTCACAAGTTAGAAGGACAGAATCTATTACTAATCTACATTTACATTTCAAATGAAGTTCTTTTAAATAAATTTAGTAGCGCAGTTGATAACATTTCTTGAATCTTCTTCTGAGATGTTGTTTTTAAGCCATTTATATGTTTGCCTAAAATTAAGCATTCAATTAGAAACTGTTCATGTCGGATGTATATCCCAGGATAGACCAGTGTTGCTAGCGTTGCTTTGGAGAATGGAATTCTTACCTCCCAAGCAACCATGGGCTCTGCCTTCACAGGTGACCTCCATCTGTACATTGCCCAACATTTTGGATACTTCGCTCTGATTTTTTTAGGTTAGATTAGTAGGAATTCAGAATATGCCCATCTCTAAGAGGAGATCTGAACAATAATTGGAATGCATTTTGTGCTACAGTACTAGAAACGCTGGGTAATTAATCTCTGTGTATTTCAAATTACTCACTCCACATCGGTAAGAGAAAGCTGGGCTTGATTTCTTTACACCTCAGATCCCCAAATCAAATCTTCTGTAAAATGGGTCTAACAATATTTTGCCAGTAGTGTTATAGCATATTATTTAATCTTTGTGAAGCATCTAGGCTCTACAATGAGATCTGTTAAGGAAATCCAATGAAGAAACAAGCCATTATGAATCTGTTGATAAAAAAAAAGAAGTGAGCAACCGCCAATGCAGCCAAGGAACAAAGCATCCTGTACAAGCTACAGTATGCATTCATGCATTTAAAACATACAATATATGCACATAGGGAGGCCAAATTTAAAGTCACCATATGGTACAAATCACCAGAATTGTAACATTTTGTAACTTTTGGATATTTTGCAGCCTTCTGGTTTGTAACATAGTTACATTTGTTTTCACATAGGCTCATATAGACAGCAATTTTGGCACAGCTTTTTGCCATAAAACTGAATTTTATATGGTGCTAAATTTATTCAAACAGCTGCATGCAAAATTATGCTTTAGTACATTCTGTAATCTTTAATGGGAGGAAATGGGGATTCTATTAGAATGCCTCTTTACTAACTGCTCAATTTGCATGTGCATAGCTCATGAGAATGTAACCAGTTATTTCCCTATCATTATACTCTCTGAACACCTGAAATTTAACAGTCGGGAAGTTGTTTTGGTATTGTCAGAGAAATATTTAAACAGGTTTAAAGAGATATATAAATATTCTATCTCTGAGTTAGATTAATAACATTATGTCCCATTATATGGAGGTACACAAAATAAAGATGGACAGCTACTCATCTTTATGTTGCCTTCAAAATGACAGTAAAAGTTTTTTTTGGCTTTAATTTTTCCCATTCATACCTGTGCCTGAAGGGAAATTGACCCAATCATAATTAGTTTTCCTACAGTGTAAAATACAAAAAAAAAAAACAAAAAACAACAAAAAAAACCACACACACACACACACACACAACTAACTGGGCAAAAAGTATTTGTACTGCAAAAATTTTTGCAATGACAATAGAAAAAAAATCCACTAATATTAATCTCTGCTATTCTGACTAGCATTCTACCTACATTTGAACAAATAAATGAAATACAAAGAATTATAAGACATCCATACATTGCTAGAGTAGTTTTTCTCAATAGCCTGTCCCAAAGAGGATAAAACCCAAGGTTAAGTATCAAAAATATTTTCTTCTTTGCATACGACACAATTGCTTTTTTATAAAACAAGATCATAAATAAGTTCTTCAGTAAGAAATTAATAGTATCTATCAACAGTACTCAGTATTCCCTCCCTAAGTTTCACAAATCTAAACTTTGGTGAGTTACCAGATAAAACAAACAAAAAAATTTCAAATAACATAAGTTGTAGGGTCTGGATTCCAAATGAAAAATGAGGTTGTTCTTCACACAGCAGGTTATTACTTATGGGTTTCACTACCAAAGAGTTTTGCAAATGGAAAGGTTTACATACCTTCCAGAGGAGACTGGAATTGAGGAAATATTTGAGCCGAAAATAATTGGAGCTGAAATTAATCCAAATAATTGGATACTGACTAGTGGTCAGTATCATATTGCATTTTCTCACATGGACATCTGCTTTCAGACACTGCTAGAGACAGAATACCAGTCTGGATGGACCCTGGGTCTGACCCAAAACAACCTTTTGCAAGCAGTCTTTGACTCATAAAAATATGCTTGAACTAAAGCAATTTTACTTGGAAAAGAGCATAGATAGCATGAACTAAAGAATTAGAAAGAAAAAAGTTACATTAAAGACTCTACCACCATTTTACCCTCTGCACATAGCTCTTTCTGTCTGAATTTCCACTTTCACCCCTTCCTTTCCCATTTAGATTAATCTCTTGCCTAATTAAACTATAGGGCTGAGATTACTTCATACTATTAATTTGAACATAGCCTATCTTAAAAAAGTTAATCTTGATTTAATCTTTGCACTCCACTGTAATAGCAACGAACAGACAAGATATTTCTTTAAAACTATGCAATACTACCGCAGGAAATGCTCTTGGTCATTACATTTATACTTTGTGTTTACCATATTTACAGAGAGAGGGTTATCAGTTGGTTACTTTATGGAAATGCAACCTGATATACCCACAGGTAATGCAGTTTTGAGTTAAGGACGTGTTATTAAAACATATTCTAAGAAAATAAGGAAAATTAAAGAAGCCTTAAACTTTTCCACATTCCAGAGAGGGAATTGGGATTTTGAATTATCAGTGATTGGTATAAATATTAAAATATATTTACAATTAGATGGTTCTATAACCAACTGGACCATTATTAAACAAAACAGGAATCTTAGAATTGGAGAACCAAATCCCAACTTAAGTCTTAAGACAGGAGAAAACCTCTTCCTGGCCATTGGGGATTGGATCTTACTTGCTAAACCTTTTTTCCTCTGTAAAGAAATTTATAATTCCTATGAGTTGAGGATTCATAGGCAAGGAGAACTAATGTCAAAAATATTAAACAGGATGCCAAGAACAAGCTGTAATTTTGAATCTCTCAGAATTCTCTATTCAATCTCTGATACATATCCCTTTCTTTTTGACAACGTGTAAGATTTATACCCACTATTATCATAGAATTGTGGTATCCTCTATTATAAAAAAAAGCATCAAAATTAATGTACTAGGTTAACACAATACATGCTTAACTATTCCTGCTGAAGGTTCTTTATGAAAGAAGCTTAGTTATAGTTACCTCCTTTAAAATAATGTTTTTCAAAACATTTTCAAAAATATACTTGGAAATATATTTTTATATATATTTTGCTTGGAAGTGGCAATACATCTTTTCATTTTTAGTAGATTATCCCAATAGCAAAATAAAGAAAAGATAGAGGTAAATAAAATATTTAAAACCACATACTGCTTCATTGTTCAAATGACAGAAGAACAAGCAGGATGCTTAATGGAGCATGAAAGATGAAAAGTTCTTTCTCAGGTATTGCATTACATGTTGTTTTTCAATCCTTCCAATAGTCACACTTTGTATAGATCTTATGTTCCAACTTAGTGGTACAATAAAGAAGCAGTGAGAAAAACATGGTTGATGGAGCTGTGCACTCTCAAGCATTGCAAATAAGTTGCTCCCTTTGAGATTTATCTAACCCCCATTCCCCTCAAATTCTGCATCCATACATTTTCAAAGTATCTATTCAATAAAAACAAGACACGTGAAAGGTAGCTTGAAGTAGAAAGAACTAACTTGGAAGAAAAAAAAAGTCTCATCTCAACTATAGTTATCAAAACCTTTGTATAGCTTGCAAAGTGACAGGTAGGAAGACCTCATGATGACAGAAAAGGGATTGAACTCATCTCTAGCTGTTTTTTCTGCAAATTTTAAAGAGCTCAAAAATACCACCTGATCAAAACTGATAAATAGAGCCCATGGAAAATATTAGAATGAATTATTTCCTTAAAGAATATTATACAAGAATGATAAAACATGCAACTAAATCAGAATCAAAATTGAAACTGCATGAGTCCTCTTTTCCTAGCTTTAGCAATATCATATAATGCTTTTTAGGGATGAAACTGCATTCCTGGCATCTATTTCTTGAGAGAAAAATTCATACCATTTTTCCAGAAAACATTCCAGACAGATCTTCCTACCTCCACCCCAAGAACAATACTGTGGTCTAAGGAAATTCAAGTTCTCTGAGTTTTGCAGAAGAGTAAAATATTATAATCTGGGTCTATTTGCATGCAATATTATTTTACTCGTTTTTTTCATTTTACTTGATTTATTTGTTATTGTTTCATGTTTCTAATACAGAGTAGCAGATGGGACATCAAAGTTAAGTAAAAGTTCTTGTTTTCTCAAAACAGTGCACACAGTTAAGCGACTATAACTTCCACCATCAAGCTATAGCTTTACCTATGATTTTAAAAAAATGTATTCTGAGCCACAAATTATTTTTGTCTATAATTTAAAATTTGTTCTAAATGAATAGATAACATTGGAGAATCTTATTTACTGACTCTCATCTTAAAAAAAATTAAAAATCTATAATTAGAAGGAAAATAGAGTCACGTGCAGAATGACAACTCTTTAAGTAATATTAGAGGAAACGATGAAAATTCACATATTTGGATTAGTCTCAGAATTGTAAAATAAAACTTTAAGACATTAAGGCCATGGATATATACCTTCATCAAGAATAATTAGTGTATGAAAACAGAGACAAGTATCACGCCTCTAATTAAGCTTCTTTAGTGCAAAATACGCAATTTTCATGACTTATGCATCCTTCATCATACAATTATTAAGATTTAATCTATAAGATTAATAGTTGACTCTGAAAAGAATACAGGAGAAAAATGTACCTGTGAGAGAATTGCTCAAGAAAGGGGAACTTAGAGAAAACTAGGGCCTAACAGAAGGTATGGCATTACAGAGGCTTGCTCGAGGTGAGAGACAGTAACCACTTCCAGGATGGTTGGTACATGTGGAATCTACTCCACGATTCCCTTGGCAACACAATCTGCCCTCCTAGCACACACTAATAAGAGTAAACGGAGAGTGGAGCAGAACAGAGACACCACGGCCAAACTCTGTTGTGCTCCCTGCAGAGGTGGCAACCTGGTGGTACCGTGCAGCTGATGGGCCACATAGTGTGATGTCTGATGCTGGGCCAACAATGGTGGCAGATCAGTCCCTTCCGATAGGCTTTGATCAAACTCTCCTCCTTCTAATCTCATCATAATACCGACACACAACCCCATCCCACTGAGCACTACTCTGCACTGAGCATGCTTTCTAGATTTTCGATTAACTCGGGAGACTTTTAAATCAATGAATAACAAAAGTAAATATGACTAGAGTCACTCAAGCTCCACCTAAATGTAAAAGAAAAAATATATATAAAAGGCGAACTAAGGAGGGATAGGGTAGGAAGGAAGAATGGGACGGTAAGAACGGAGGAAGAGGAACTAAGGGAGAGAGGGAAGATTCCATTGTAAATTCTGGATCAGTCGACAGGCTCAACCCCTTTCCTCCCCTCGGGTCAGGACACCGCCTGAGGAGACTCCTCAAGATTGAGAGCCCTCTCCCATCTTCTGGGGTGAGTGATGATGGCACATTTGTACACTAGGCACTAGCTAAGGACCCCACACTGTAGTAGAGAATTTCCTGTACTGACATCTGAAACCTGTTTTCCAAATGTTGCATTTGGATAAATTGTGCTATTCGTGAACCCGACCACTTGTCTTGAAGGCAATCGGACCTACAGCCGACAGACTGTGGGTGAATCCGATACTGCCAGAGTTGGGCACATAGCTAACACAGTATTGGGTATCCCTATTAAGGGATGAGTCCAGCCATCCCCGGCCCCTCTAACCTTTGAGGATCAGCTGGAATGCAAGGGGATTCATCTCTTACCAAATTTGCCCCTCCCCACCCAACCGCAACAGTACCTTAAGAACCCTGCTGAAACACTGATTCAAAGGGGAACAATATGCTCCAATATTTCAGAATGGCATCCAAAATTTTATTATTGTGATCAGTTCCGCATTTTTACTGAAGTATTACTAATAAAAATAATTTTGGATCTTTAATATCTTTTAAAAAATACTGTAAAAATATTCATAATGTTCCTAAGTGAATAAGAATTTAATCTCCAACATTAGTAATCCTTTTATGGCGCATGTTACCATGCACAATTTTACAATACTGGCAAGACACGAAATTCACACCAAAAAGCTATATCACATAGTTAATGGTAGAAATGATTAAGACTTATTGTGGCCAATCAAAAAATCAAAATTTTATCCTTTTTTCTTAACATATAATCTTAACAAACATTCAGAGTCTCTTTAGCACACAGAGTTTAGATATTCTGTATCTTTTTTTCTGGAGAAGGCATGCATTGAGGTCACTAAAATGTAGCAAGCATATTGAGGTATTTCGTATACATTCCATATTAAGAAACTGTTCACATACTAAGGCCCTGCTAATATCATTTTTACAACTAATGTACTGGGTCATTTATTTAAAACTTACAAATTTACACACACACACACACACATCTTCTCAAACCCTTTCACGGTATATTTAAACACTTATTTAACAACTGAACAATGGCTTTTACATGACTAAAATAGTTAATATAACCCCTTCATTAGTATATTCAATGGACCTACCATGGAAAGGTATTTATAAATAACCCACAAATTCCTACCTATATCCCTCATCCAGTGCTCACATAGACAATTTATATATGAAAAAAACATTCTGTTTGCATATGGAACAATACAACTGATTTAATATTACTTTTATCAATTGTTTAGTTTAGAAAATAATTTTCAAAAAAGAGGCTTATCTTTCTTCTTTAAACAGCATTAAGATAGCCAGTGAATAAAATACAGTAAGCATATTATGGCTATTTGTCCCCCCCCATCAAACTGCAACACCTTCCTGTAAAACTGATAAAAAGAACAGATTTAAATAAGTGGCTCCAGCAGTTTAAGTTCTCCTATAAGTGAACCAGTCTGTGCATAATTTTCATGACCATTTTGATGCATGATGTAGCTTTCAAAAAACACAACAGTTAAACATATCTGGTAGATAAGTCTTGTTTAAGAAGACCAAAAGGCTTATATACTGCATCAACTTTTTTTTTTTTCTTTAAATCACAAGTAGTCACATGCCTTCTCATAATATGCCAACTCCCCATTCTAAATGGTGTGTTTATCACATCATATGATTAAATACCTCATCATATAGGAAAAGGAGGCCTTTTAACAGCTCACAACCAGGCCATATATGTAGTACTAAATATCCCTGCCATATGACTAAAAATGTAAACTTCTATCATCAAGACATACAGTAGTCACATGATTAAGTGGATTCATTTAAGGATCAACAGTATTGCATCATATTCCATTACAGTGCCAGACCTCTGAGCCTTATTGAAAGGCTTGTATTAATGCTTTGATTGCAAGGTCCATGTTGCCTTACATTGCTTCCAACTCAGTCCACAACTTAATTTATGTGACAGTTATTTAGACCACAATAAACATCACTTGAAATGTTTTTATCCATTCACAATGGTCTAAAGACACAGTTAATTCAATCACTGCTCTTAAACTATAGACCAGATGAATTAAGAAAAAAAAAATATAGAGCCCTTACAGAAAAGGTCATATCTACAGTGGAACAATTGATACCTATTCAAACCAGCACAGTTCTACCCTAACATAACATTTGGGTACAAACATACTCCAAAGGTAATTCTTCCTGCAAACCACTTAAAATAGATTATAAGGACATGAGATTAAGACCACTATACTATTGACATAGCCGAACAGTCTAAAAACAATTTATCACACGTCTCAGTTTTCTAAATAGACAACCAATTGAAGAAATAGCAGTAGGTAGGGACTTGAGAAGATTTAGCAACAAATAGCTTTTGGAGGCACACAATGGTGCTTCTGCTGCTTCTTTTCATGTGACAGTAAAGATCCGTTGCACTGATAAGTCTTTTGGTTTTCTCCTCCATCTTGACTTCTGAAACATTATTGCACTCTTCAGGTTCACAGGTTACTTATTCTGACTCTCTCCGCTCAGCTTTCCACTTCTCTTTCCTCTCCCCCCCCAACACCATACAATCTGTGGCCAAGAGGACTCAAGATTAGAACTAAGTAGGAATTATTCAGTGTCAGTATTTTGCAGCATTAGTATTTCCCCACACTTTGCGGGGGTACGACACATTTCCTAATCTCCACATGATGCTGTAGAAGGCACTCTCACCAAACTCAAAACTTTCTGAAGATTACTTGAGGGTGATTAAACAATATTCCACCTTTTAGTATTGTGTCAACCTTTGCCATTTAAAGTTTCCCAAACCCCTTTGCTTCAGCACTGCCCCCTTTAATACGCTTCCTATACCTTTGCTGTCATCCTAAACGGTCTACAACTGTTATAATAGTCATGTATGATAATTTTCTATAAGTCTTGAGAAGTTCTTATTTTCATCTTAAAATGTCAAACCGTTCTGCCTGAGTTTTCATCCTACAAGTTCTCATTGATTGACTAGTATACAGATTATTCAGTAAAGACCAATTGTTAGAGGTCATTAATATTATTGGTGTTTATGCATAATTTTGAAATGAAAATGAAGCCTGCTAATTGCATTTAGCTCTATTACAAGCACATGTTCTCACCAGGCAGATTGGTTTCAAAACAAGTATTCCTTAAGTATAGGCATACTTGTTTTCTCCCCATCCTTTTCATGAACAGCATTCTTTTATTAAAGAGCCTTTTATTCTAAAATAGATCTAAACTTGGTACTTCAAGTAACAGCATTTCTTTTGATTCTTTTCTATTAAATTTGTCACACCATAAGTTAACATGCTTATCTTTGGTTCATTTTTTTTTCTTGGTGATGCATTCAAACATTTCACCCACATGCTTACCACAGACATCCTCCTCTACTGTTTCTTGTTTATCATGCTACATACATACTCATGTTTGTATCACTGATTAATCCTTATATTTATATTACCTTCTCCCAGTAAATGCATGCTCTATTAGAAATTTAGCACACGCAGTATACGAAAACATTTTAGCTACCAACATACAGATATTAACAATTCAGACACATACACAATCTGCAATGCACCTACAGGGTTTATACCTATCACACAGCTACAGTCTAAATTAATTTCAACTGCAAATAAACTTGCATAGAAATAAATCCATTCACTACTAAGAACACATGAATTTAACTGAAAATTTTTCTATTGCTCTTTTTTCTTTAAATAAGAGTTTTCTTGGAAAAACTAAACTGAAGAAAATCTCACAAGAAAAAAAAAAACAAAAAAATAGAGCACAGCAAGATATCAAGACCCTCAAAGCAAACGAGTCTATTGTTGAACTACAATAATCTAATACATACCATTTTGAAAAAGTGAAGTAATGAAATTATGATGCTGCTTTACAGAAGATGAATGTAACAAAATGAATGTCTTTTATAAAATTTGCTCACAAATATATGACTCAGAAATGATCCAGCTATAAAAGTGTAGCACAGGTGAATCAGTTAGCATAGGGATTCCTTTCTGCCTTTTCTCTGTTTATTCTAGTGACTGTTTTAATTAAAATCAATATTTTTAGTGTGAATAAATATTGTATACATTCTCTACCATGCTGTTCTTAATTTGAGCTCTATCAAAAAACAAACTTATGCTTTCAGTTTTTGAGAGCAGAGAGGCCATAAATCAAAAAAAAAAAAAAAATCTACCTACTATTTTTGGCCTGAAAAAACAAACAATGAGATAAGTACAAGTCCTTCCCAAGTCTTCTGTTTGTCTGTCTGGGGGAAGGGAAAAACATTATAATTACCTAGGAAATCAGAGAAAACAGTTTTTATAAAAGCAGGTATGTGTTCTTTTACATCTGGAATATAACTCATTACATTAAACTTCAGATCTGAAATTAGAGTGAAAAATTAGATTAAAACTATTTTTCAAGATTCACCCCGAGATTAAAGAAACAAATATAAGCACCGACAGCAATGCTCTATAAAGAAAAGCAAGCCTGACATTTCATGACAACCTGCTCAGTGCTTACCAGGTATGCACCACTGTGAAACGCTGCTGTTTTGGTATGTTGCTTTTCAAAAGCAGCCTGTGTAAAAGCCTCGGAGAATTTTGAGGAGAAATAACAGGAGGCAAGCGGGGAGAAGCAGGTGAAGACTTCCTAGATGTCCTGAATTTTGTGTTGCAACAGGTTTTCCCTCAGAGTCTTCACAAGATCTTCATTTAAGCATGGATTTTGACAGTGTGAATTATCCACTTCAGGAAGTGTTTTTTTTTCACAGATGCAAGAGTTATGAGCTGATTTGTATGACTGTGTACCTCTTTGTAGGTGCATCTATTGTGCTGTGGATTTTGTATCTGTTTATTTACAAAGTAATGCAAATAAAAGAGCTTGGTGCTTCCACTGATAGCTCAGTCCTGAATTCCTACATTTAAAAACAAGTATAGCACATAAAGATATTTTAAATCTACTGTTGCTCTTCATTTTTATCTTGAATACCAGTGAATTTGTCATTAATAAAATTTAGATACTTTGTTGATAGGATTCTAATACCTGCTAGATATCACATAATCCAAGGGCCGATGTGAGAGTCAGGGCCTGTCCAAACGTACGTGGTGCTTGCCTGTCAATTTGCCAAATGACTATACTCACTGCTTACAGAGCAGACCACAGGTACTCTGTAGCTGTAATAGGTAATTAAATGGAGTGTTGATCACAGCTAGCATAGAAATTGCAGGCATCTTCTGATAAAACTCTTCGAGAGATAAAAGTACAGAAAATGTATATACAATTCTAAAAGATCTAAAGGGGAATTTCAGGCTATTGCATTAATTCTTCATAACTGATAGAAGTAAAGCATCTGGAGATCTCATATTTTATTTTCTAGAATGTCTTAATATAAAAATGTCACTTAAAAGTATATAAAATGATCAAATCAGGCCTACTTTTCCATTTAATAGGCAAGAATGGAATCCTTTTAGAAGTATATTTTCAAAAAGGGAAGAGCAAAAAGAAAGAACAGCTGGTGGCATGCCCAAATTAGGGCATGGTATGTTCACCACGTCAACAAAGCAATTGCTATCACTTAAAATTTTAGAGCATCTCTATTCTTGATAGGTTTGTAATGAGAATTGTATTCATAATTTCAGTTTTGTCTTACAATTCAGCAAGTGTATTTTTATTTTTATTTTTTGTTGTTTTTTTCAATGTTTGGAATCATTGTCATGGTTCTATGAAAATAAAGCACTGCTCAGTTGCTAATTCCTCCACATGGTTTGCCAAATGATTCTTTGTTCTTTCTTTTTTTCTTTGTTTTGTTTTTTGTGTGTATGTTTGTGCTCAAACTACATGGATACGAGAGCAGAGTATATGACACTAAAGAAAATAAGCAGATAAAATGGCTACTTTTGGCAATATGGCCAGTGTCCAATTTATATAAAAAAAAGTGGAAGATTTTGCAATTCAAGCACAAAGACTTCAGCAGTATTTTCTGAAAATATCAGAGGAAACAATTAAACATTGTTTTACAGAATACCTTGCTAAATGGAATATAGACCCTTAAAAGCTTCTAAAAAGCTGCATATCTAATAAGAAATATTTAAACAGAACAGCATGATGTGTTCTTGAAGAACAAATTGAAAGTAGAGACTATCTCTGAAATCTTTGCAAGTTTAGAAAGTTTTCTACAATTCCTTCTAATAAGGAGAATGAATTAAGGATGTTTTCAGCATAACCTTAAAAAAGCTGTTAGAGGTTGACTACTGTTAGCTGGCAATTATTGTAATAAATGATCTGTCAATTAACTCCAGCTTAAAAGCACATACATTCCCATTTGTACATATAAGAAAGCAAAACAAAAAAGTGTAGGAAATAGTCATTTGAAGAGCATTCTGATTAGTACTTGGTTATAAATGAAATCATTATGCCAACACTGCATAAGATAGCCTGAAGATTTTCTTCTAATGAGATTAGATGTTCTTTCATATTGATAAAGAAAAAGAAGAAAAACTGCTCTATAATCACAAACTTCCATTAGAAAGAGTTGCTGACACAATCCTGTCTGACTATATGAAGGAAGCTATCAACATCGGAAAATAAAATGGCTTTACTTTATCAGCCCTTGAAGAAAGGGTCTCAGCAGGGGTGACGTGCATTAGAATATCTAACAGAAAATTCAGACAGATAAGAGAACCATTTCTTTAAAAAATGATGTGCCAGGTGGTAGGAATCTTGGCTTACCGGGAAAAAATAGGAAGATGTATCATTCCCCACACATACGCATTTACAGAAAAGTGACTGGCCTCATATGACAAATAAGAATAAACAGAATAGCACTATCTGTAATTTCTAAACAATTGTGTAAGAGAACATTTCCTGGGGTAAGATTAAGGGAAACAAATGTACTTTTACACAATTACAAAAGCAAACAGGAGAATTAGGCAGCGTTGCTGCCCCTGCAATGTATAAAGATATCTGTTAACTATTAAAGTTAATTGTAATTGAAGGAGATGGCCTGACATGAGCAGAAACCAGCTATAAGGAAAAACTGCAGAGCAGTAATGAGGAAGGGGGAAAGGAATAGACAGGACCAGAAAAGGGAAGGAGTGTCATCCCCCCCTCAACATTTATTGTGGACATGGGCTCAGGTAGAAGGTGGAGTAGCTGGACACCTTGACGTTGTATTCTTAGACTCCATAGGGCTACAACAGGCACAATTGGAGCTTTCGGAAGATCAGTTAGCTTCATGCTAAGGCTATAATTTTGTCAGCGGATGCCAGTGACTGCATGATGGCTTCATAAAAATCTAAAGATTATAAAGTATCAAAAGCAAAAAATACACCGATGTTCTGGATTCCTAAACCTGGGGAGTTATTTCTGAAGCTAGCAGGAGCAATCGCTCTTACCAAACCAGACTTAACCCAGGCCCTTCATGCATGGTGGTTAAGCTGGGTTATAGTGCACAAATAAACAAATGCATTTCTGAGAGGTCACACACACACACACATACAGAGTTTACTTAGAAAGGAATCAAGGCCATCTGTTGTATTTCAAGTGATCTGTTATTTTGACTGCATTAAAAGGCGGGAGGAATTCACAGAAATATTCTCAAAGTCTAGAGAGGTTATAAAATAAAAAAAAAAATCTAAAAGTGTAAAATAAAGTTACGCAACCAGTTCATTTTTGCCGTTAAACTATTATTTGGTGGAGAAAATAAGTACATTAGAAGAGAAATCAGAGCTACTGAGAAATCACTATTGCCATAGGATTTTTCAAAATTTGGAGTTATCTTGAACTTATGAAGGGTCTTATCTGAGCTTGTTAATATAAATCATTTTTAGAACTGTCCTTTTATTGAAAATTATGACACAATTTTGAATAGTTAAGGAAACCTTTTATGGAAAACTATTCATACATTTTATTTAGAGTCAGTTTCAATGACTCTTCTACAGCTATATTTGTTAGAAATGAAACAAAAACAAAAAGGATTTGTTTCTAGAATGTTATTAAAAATTCACAGAGACTATTCCCAGGCAGATGATAAAAGTTTTGGAATGAGTTTGGGAATTATATATTATGACACATGGGGAAAAAAAAAAGTTCCTTCCCTGCATGAAAAATCATGGGCTTGAGATACTATGAACATATAACTCCTTTTCCCCTATAGAGTTGCCCAGTAAATAGGATTTTTGGTAAGACCTTGTGAAATCAAATGCTAAGTATTTGTGTATTTGCTGTCTTCACCTTAAGAAGTAAAAGTCAAATGATTTCAGATAACTTTTCATGGACCTATTAGTAGAAACTGAATTCCCTTGCAGAAAGAGTGCGATTATTTCTTCTGCATGTAAGAAAATTCTTCAAAACCCTTACATACTTTTGGTTGCATATGTCTTATGAACCTATCATATAACAAGAGAACTGTTTTTGTAGGAGAAAAATTATTTGTCCTAAGAATTGTCCAAAGATTTGGGGAAATTTTCCTTCAACTTTTGCAAGGATGAAACTCAAAACTAGAATACAATACACAGTAAAGTAATACAGAATTAATGCATTAGAAGAAAATATCGAAATTACTTTTTGAGTGCATCTAATTAAAGACATCCCATATCATCTAGTGAAGTACATTGAATGACATATATAATTACAGCGAAATAGAAATATATTATGTCTAATTATGAAAGTTAAGCGCAACTGTTCTCAGATACCCTGAAGTACTGCAAAAGCATTTAGATAAGAGAGCCTATCAGGTTACAAAATTAATACATTTATGGTGGAAGGCATGCATATTTATTCAGTTTTTAGAATCAGCTTATGGACTGTCCAAAACTAGTACTATACTGAAGTTTTGTGCCTGAGTCTACTGACTTCAGATGGGTACAGGAACAATTTCTAAATTGCAAAAATGAAAACATATTAAAAGCAATTTTCACTCAAAACTTAATCTAAAGCTTGATTTGTCAGATCTCTAGTCATGTGCATAGATGTACCCAAATTAATGAGATTACACATGTTCTGGAGAGGATGCTTAAATAACTCATTTCATATTGAAATAGGACAATGAAATAATAGAATAAACCATCAGTCCACTGTTACACACTACAGGAAAAAAAACCCAGCAACAACAGAAAAAAACAGTTCTTCGATAATTCAGAATTATAGACATCAGTATCTGCACTTCATCAATTATGAGACACCTCTATTTTTGAAGAATTTAATGTTTCAAGTCTGCTTATCAGATAATATATTAACATTGTCCCTTTTTTCATTTATAAAGCTGAGGTTTTCAAAGAGGCAAGAAAAATCGTCAGATCTTTATAGAATATAGACATTTGTATTATATTAACACCCCTGGATTACTGACTGAAACCAAAGCAAGATAACATGACAAAAAAGTTATTTGAAACATTTGAGTTACACATCCAAAATTCAGAGCTAAATCTTAAAATGTCCTTTCAGCTTAGGTAGGATTTACTCTTTAATGTTAACAAAGTACACACAAAACAGTCCACTAAAATGTTTTTTACCATTAATTAAAAAAAGGACATGTTAGGATTTAAAAGTGGTTTTATGAATTTGAATGTAAAACATGAAATTCATTAGCTTAGAGTCCAAATGCAGTCCATGAAGGAACATAGCATTTTGTGGTTTTACAATGCTGCTGCTCGCTGCTTGTTTTGACAATGTTTGTTCTTATTAGATTTCAGATAATTGTATAATGTCAAGAGATTTGTATAAAGCATAAATATAATATTGGGTCTATTTATACCTGTCAGGGATTACAGCTGGTCTGTGGAATCCATGGCTCCCTTAGCAGAGAACATTAACCTTGAAAAGATTAGAGTGTATCTATGAGATAGGGAGTTCACATGGAGACAGCAGAAAGTTATTAACAAGTTTAAGGAGGTTTTGGCCACACAGCAGAAACTGGCCAAGCTAAGAATCGTCCAATCATAAATCTGTTACTAGCTACTGTCCTTTGTAGTCCTCCCCAATAAGCAGCAGCCACGACGAGGAAAGCTCAATATAAATAATGTACTTGGAAAACAATAAAGTGTAGTTTGCATTGCATCTACCCCAGTTGTTTGTGTTTTTGGCCATCACGACTGCGACATATACCTTGACTCTAAAAACAAGGGGAAAAAACACTAAAAATGAGAGAACTTCTTGAGAACTTACTTTCTCTGACTAAGGCAGCTTAATGAGAACTAACTAAATTTTCTGTAGGAAGATTTACTTTTCTGAGTTTTATTATACCTGTTTGAAAAGAAAGCATTTTACAAGTGGTGTGCACCTGCAGCTTGCAGGGACCCGAAGCCACAAAGTGGCCCTGGGCCCCAGTTAAGCACAGATCTCCAGCAATGGTCACACTGGCCAAATGGGGTTTTGGGGACTGGGCTGGGGATGGGGCCAGTCAGTCCTACATCCTGCTCTCCCAGCTTATGGTCCCTGGAGGGGCTCCAGAACTGTGTCAGCAATGCTGTCTCCAGCCTCATCTCCTGCTGCTGGACACACCAGGACCCAACACCTCTGTCCCCATGCCCAATCCAGCCCCTGCTCAGGACTGCAGTTCCTGACATCTAAAGCAGTGCGGAGTTTTACTATTATTATAGTGTACATTCAAATGGTCTTTAAAGAGGCATATAAATGGTCTACCTTGACAAAATAGTGTGACCAAGTGACATGTATCAAACCATTATAAAATCATGTCTATAGTGACTTTCAAAGGCACAAAATTGAAACTGTCCTGTTAACAGAGAAATAAATAAATAAAAAAAAAACAGTATGCTGAATTATATCTTTCCAGTATAAAAATTACCTCAATAATAAGCAATCAAATCTGTAGGACTATGAGAAGAAAATCCTCCAGCAGTCAAAACACATTCCTTCCTTGGACCATGCAGAATCCCAGGAAGGTGAGTGCTATCATAGCTTACACAAGTGCCACTGAACAAGCAGAATTTAGGTTTAGATTTTACATGTTTCTGGGAGAGCCCTTATTCTTTGGTGTGTACATCTTCTTTTTTTCTTTGTCACATCTTCAAATGTAGATACCATTGTCCTTTGGTGGCTAAACATTATTGATTAATAACACTCATACATATAAAAAGCAGACTGCAATACATTCATAGTAATGTTAGTAACTTTGGCTAAAAAAAAAAAAAAAAAAAGGAAAGAAAGACCTAGTAACTGTGGCTAAAAAAAAAAAAAGAAAGAAAGACCATGTTCCATAGAAACGTACTGAAAATTCTGCTGGGAAGTAGGTAGCAAGCCAGGAGGTGGTCTGCCTCCTTCAGTTTGCAGGCTAGCAGCTGTTACACTGCTCAGTTTCCAAGCAGTCTTCTTCCCAAGGCTCTGTTGACTATATCCTACCTATATGTAGAAACCAAATCCATTGTAATTGATTTGCAAACAAAATATTTTGTAGAAGTGATACAAAATATTTCATATGGATGGATGTATTTCTAAGATTCCTTTCCAATGAGAAATGTTCAGAAATAGTTTCTAAATAAATCTGCATTTCTCTATTGAATTAAAATCACATGAACAATCTGATGCTGCCATGCCTGCTCTATGCTTCTAAGCAGGACATCTGTACAAAAAAGACAACAGAAATAACTAGACTAATAAACACCTAATCACTGAAATACTGCATCGGGTTAAAAATGGAAGGGGGTTCTTGATATTCCAAAGCAATCTTTCAAAACCTTGGGTACTCAAAATCTGGCAGTTACAATCACAACTGAAGGCTGTTGCATCATGTGTGTATTACAAGAAGGTACAAATGGAGCCCAAGTAATCAGTAACTGCTAAGTTTACAGCTAGTAGGAAGAAGATGCTGGAGATCTGACAGAACATTGCACTGAAGGCACATTTATGAAATGTGGCTTATCTGGAACTTGCTTGAGGAAACGTGTCTGCACCTAATGGAACCAGATAAGAAAAACACTTTCTTTTACAAATGAAAAAAAAAATACCAGGGTTGTCAGAGAAAGTAGTAGTGGGTGATAAAACTTGTTAATGGCCACTAACATTACTAGTTTTAAGATCACCATCTGACTCTAAGCATTGTTTCCACCAATGTTTCTGTGCCTTTCTGCATTTCCTTCAGTTATATAATGACTTCTGTAAACATCATTTATATGCTACTTACTCCCTCTCCAATTTTCAAAGCTATACGATGATGCCACAACCTCATCCATCCACATAGACACATCTGCCATCTGGAAAATCATCGTCTTCCATCGTTTTTCCCTGGCCTTGATGAAAACAGTCTTGCCGGCAATGCAGAGCACTAGGAAAGAATCATTTTCTGGGTTGCTCACTGTGTTGTGGTGCCCTACTCAATTTCTGCTCTCCCTCTCTCGTGCACTTTTGCTGATGCAGACTGTCTGCCTTCACTGTCCAAACTCTTCTCTGACTATAGTCGTTCTCCCAGGAGCAGCTGCCTATAAAAATCTGCAAACTATATCTAATTATCTACCTCCAAATTCTCCTTTGCAGTAACTTCAGAAACCTGACAAACCAGACTACTGAAATCAATACTTACTGCAACCTTATATTCTCTTTTTAGTTTTTCTGTCAATCTATTATATCATCAAACTGTAATATCTATTCATCAAGGTATGTTGTTTTGGGACATTTTTGTATTTTAATTTTGTATTGCTTAGAATTTAATAATAGAATCATAGAATCATAGAATGCTTAGGGTTGGAAGGGACCTCTAGAGATCATCTAGTCCAACCCCCCTGCACACGCAGGGACACCTAGAGCACGTGGCACAGGACTGCATCCAAGCGGGTTTTGAAGATCTCCAGAGAAGGAGACTCTACAACCTCTCTGGGCAGCCTGTTCCAGTGCTCTGTCACCCTCACTGTTAAGAAATTTTTCCTTAAGTTCCTATGGAATTTTTGATGTTTCAGTTTCCGGCCATTTCCTCTAGTCCTATCAGTGGCCACCACTGAAAAGAGACCATCCCCGTCCTCTGCACTCCCTCCCTTGAGGTATTTATATACACTGATTAGATCCCCTCTCAGCCTTCTCTTCTCCAGGCTGAACAGGCCCAGCTCCCTCAGCCTCTCCTCATAGGGCAGATGTTCCAGGCCCCTGATCATCCTTGTAGCCCTGCGCTGGACTCTATCCAGCAGCTCCACATCCCTCTTATACTGTGGAGCCCAGAACTGGACACAGTACTCCAGATGCGGCCTCACCAGGGCTGAGTAGAGGGGCAGGATCACCTCCCTCGACTTGCTAGAGATGCTCTTCTTAATGCAGCCCAGAATTCCATTGGCCTTCTTGGCCACGAGGGCACACTGCTGCCTCATGGTCAACTTATCATCCACCATGACACCCAGGTCTTTCTCTGCAGAGCTGCTCTCCAAATACCAGAACTATAGCTACCACATAATAGAGCAAAATCAAGAAAGAGCAAAAAATAGCAGTAACAATTTTAATTTTTCAGTAGTCCTTCAGAAACGAAGTCCAGGTTTTGTTAATATCCAGCAAATATAATGATCTACAAGTGATAAACAAATACATTAAAATCAATTACAGCTGTAAATCAAGTCAAAGAGAGCTACAAAGCTTACAGTAGGAAAAAGCTCAGAATTTACCAAACCAAATATGTGGAAACATTTGGGGAAATACAAGTAGAAATTCCCCCTCTAGTGGGCACCAAGAATAACTACAGAGTTACAGTAAAAAAGCAAGCAGACTATCGAAAAGCTGGGGTTTTCACAATTCATTAATTGTAACGCACATATGTTATATAATGAACAGAATGACCCACTGCAGACTAATTTGATTTCAGTAATCATAAGCTGAATGGATCGAACTATTTTCTAAATAAAAAAAATATTATTTAAAATCTACTCTCCTGCAGCTCCTCTGAGCCACAGCCAAAATCTACAGCTCCACTTGGCCATATTTCACACAATTACCAAATCAAAGCTTCCACAAGAAGCTCAAAATTTAAAGATTTTATAGAGAACAGAGAAGGTAAAACAAGGAGAAAAGAGGAGTATAATAAAACAAAAACTGCCATCACACAAGGCAGTGATTTACGTGCAGTAGTGATATATTCAGATTTTGAACATAAGGCAGATAAGGAAAGCATGAAATAGGATTTCAAGAACAAGAAATAAATATGAAATATATCCATTGATGTTCTAAAGGTAGCTTTTCCCAAATATGAGAGGGGGAAACAGAAGATTATATTTTAGGAAATCTAAAAGAAAGGCATTAATTTCATCTATCAAAGCCAGGTGCAAAACTCTTGCACTGTAATAGAAGTTCATCAGTGAGCTGAACAGAAGTAACAGAGGATTTTGGAAGGGGAAACAATCACCTTACATCTGAGGAGTGTCAGAGGACTAATACACAGAAGAGAGGACATTAAGAAAACCTCTCCTTTTCTATTTAGCTTGAAAGATGTAAATAGAACAGTTTTACAATTTTCAAGTCCAAAACCAGAAGTAGTAATATATAATGATAAGATTGATTTGAAAATGTCATCACTGCTATAAGAAAACCTACATCTCAGAGTTATTGTTCAGCTTTGAAGGATTTTATACCTAGTTTTCTGGAAAGCCAACAGTTAAAGCGGTGCTTGGTTTTGATTACGGCCAGCTGCAGATGCTCGTACTTTCTGGTCAGTCCCAGGCTCTTTACTCTTGTCCCTCATACATTTGCACACTTGATTACCAAGCCCGCTCCCTCTCTCTTAAACCTTCTACTCCTAATTTTGGGTTAATTTCAGCCTCATCCCTGCTCTAATTTTCCAGGCTGCAGCTGCTGTTTTCCCTGTTAATTTTTGCCTTCTGAACATAGTTAGAAATTACAACCTGCAGCCTGGATGAAGAGAGGCACAGTTGCAAGCCCAGTGCCTGAAACAAGAGAGGCTGCAACTAATTAAAACCAAATCCAAGGTTTGGAGAGGAGGAAGCAAAGTAGAAATTATAACTGGCAAGTTTTGCTCAATATGTTCTAAGGAAGAGTGGCAGTGTTTACTGAAAAAAAAATCAAATCCTAAAAGAGTGTAAAATTACACACAGAGAGTTGCAAGGTAGCCCCAAATCACTGGAAATTGCAGATTCTTAGCCAAGTATAGTTAATTAAACTACATCATCTCCAATACGATCTGTGATGCTTCATCTCAGTTAAATCATATATGCACGTAAGCATGGGTCAGTAAAAAAAAAAAAAAAAAAAAAAAGTGTGGTTGGTACTTTCTGTCTGAAAGAGCAAAGTGGGTATATTTCCAATGGAGGTGATGATTTGGTGCCTGATCATACATGCTATACTGGGAAGCATGGCGTGTGTTCAGCACTCTCTGTGGCTAAGTGGCAGACACTAGGCTACACTCAGAAATACACTTCTAGCTGAGCTCCTCTAGGTGCAGAATAAATGCTCTGCAGTGGCAGAGGGAAGCCAATCTGGTATGTATGGCACATAGGATCCCAGAAGGGGGAGAAAAGAGGAAGGTACTTCATGTCCTTTTGGTGCTTATACACATTGTATCTGACTATATCCTTTTCTCTTATACCTCCAAGTTTCTGCAAAATTTGAGTCTTCTACTTTTGTGAAAGAGTACCATCTCTGTGATAATACTGTACTCATGGTGGGGTGTGGAGGTTGCAGTTGATAAACTGGAACAGGGCTGCTACTCAGAAGGACATACACAGGCTTGGAAAAAGTGAGCAGACAGGAATGTCACGAAGCTTAAAAAAGGTAAATGCAAAGTCTTGTATCTTGGATAGAATAACTCCATGCAATGGGGGCAATTGTTGAGCTATAAAGACCTTTGGTGTCCCAGTGGGCATCAAATCAAACATGTTTTGGCAGTATAGCCCTGTAGCAAAATCAAACACATACTAGGCTGTACTAATGAGAATGGAGCCAGCAAGTTGAGGCAAGTGATTTTTCTTCTTTCTGAGACCACACAGGGAATACAGGGCTCTGGGCTTCCCAGAATAGGAAGGACAGTGATTTACTGCAAGGAGTGCAGCAAAGGGCCACTAAAATGAGGCTAAGAAAATGGGGCTTGTTCAGCCTTAAGAACAGAAGGCCAAGCAGAGATCTTATTGCTGCCTGCAGGTACCTAATAGGAGGATGTAGAGAGGATGGAGCCAGATTCTTACCAGAGGAGCACAAGGATAGGTAAAGAGGGAATGGATACAAGCTGGAACATAGGAAATTCTGGTTGTATATAAGGAAAACAAAAAATATATGAGAATAATTGTAAACAATGCAAACAATATATGAGAATAACTGTAAAAATCAATCAGGACCTGAATAGCTATGAAAGGAAATTAGTTCAAGGGAGAAAACAATACTATCTTTGCTGGCATGGAACAGGCTTTTTGGGATAAAAAACAATAACAATAATGCAATCATTCTTGAGGAAATAGAAGTTTTTTAAAAACTGAACGATGATGCTATATTATTTCCAAAACACCATTTCAAGCTAAAGCTTTTTAAAAATCTTTTCCCCTCCCATAACTGCCATCCAAGAGAGCACTGCACAGCAGGAAAGAAGTCTGACCTTTGAAAAGATCTTTAAATGAAAAAATAGAGAAATATAATTTAAAAGTCTTTTGAATGCACTTCCTACTCCATTGCCTCCATTGTCTCAGACTCACATATTTCCTGTCTTCAGCAGCACTAAGTGTATGGTAACTGAAATCCTATCATCTTGTTAGAAATGGTCAGAACATTGTGCTTTGTTTTGGCTCAGGTTAGAATTAAGAAAAAAAAAATCAATAGTGGGATATATAATACAGTAAAAATATATTTCCCATCCTTTATCAAGAAGTTCTTAGGTTTTCATACTTAAAAGAGAAAAGATGACAGATCAGGGAGATAAATTTTTCTCTTAGCATATCACAAAGACTGCCTTTCACATATACACTTTGTTTTTTTTAACCTAAAATCTGAATCATGCAAAGGAATTGACATACATCTGGCGAGGTAGACGTTACTGGATCTGAACCTTTGTCCAGAGATAAGAAAATTGCCCTTATAAATAAAACATGTTATAGGAAAACCTTTATTAGTACCCATGAGAGGACCTTAGGTGCTCCCACTAAACACCAAATGATAAACATAAAGTGATACACATCCATGAAAAAGGTCTAGAGCTGCCCCCCTCCATATCTAAAACAGCGTTAATATTCATCAGTAATAACTGAAGCTTTACTTTTACTAGTATCAGGAAATAAACCCAGCATTTTGTTTTCAGACATTAGTAAAAAATAGTTCTGTGACTTTCTGTGGCATTAATTATGACATTAATTTTTAAAACTTTCATTTTCACTGTAAAAATCAGCCATTATTCAAATGTATGTCCACAGAAAATTAATTAATTAGATTGCTGATGTCTGAGTAATCTCACACAAATGGAAGTTGAGGGGGAAAAGATGTGGTGTGCCTGAAGATTTTCAGCCAAAACATGCAAGCTATACAAGTGACAAACACTGCTGATCATGAAAACAAATCTGACAGCATTTCTTTTGTAAGGTCACAGACTCCTGTCAGCGGCTTTTCATTTTTTCCTGAAATTCTAAAGCTTGTGACCACACATATAAAATGAAAATGAAAGACCTGCCTAATCTTCAAAGATAAACCTATGCTTTGTTTATGATGAATCAGAAAGGTTCGGAGATCTTGGCTACTGGTTCTTCTCTAGCTCTTCTCATCCTTCCTCTCTGTGTTTGTTCTAGGTGAAGAAAAACACAATAAAGTGCAACAGCATTTACAGTTTAATAGTAGAGGGGGCCCACTTCCTTAAAAAAGATCATTTTTATGTGTTCTTTGACAAAGTTGAATATATCTTTCCTATTATTAATTAAATAGAAACATGGAGCAAACGATTTCACATAAACAACGGAGTAAAGCTGCTGTGCATTGAAAATGTGCAAAGAGCTATTTTAAGTCCTACCTTGGAGAGTAAAAGAGCTCTGCTTTCATGTGAAAACATAATCTAAATTGTTTACTTATTATAAAAATAAACACAGAAAGACAGCCAAAGCAATAAAAAGGAAAGAATTGTGTTACAACCCACACCAACCACTGTCTTTGTATAAGTAGACAGAAATTCACCCATTGATAGAAAGCAAGCGTGTTTCCCATCCAGGAAAGGAAAAAATATTTGTATGAGCGCTATTGTATGGGGCCTGGGATGGCCAAGAAGAAAATGAAAGAACAACAAAAGGCATAGGAAAATTCCGCTTTCAGATACAGCCCATATCCTGTAAAGGAGCTCAATGGCACTGCAGTAATCAAGTCAGCTCTCCACCTGATTGTATTGGAGATAAAAATTTCTGTGATCTGTAGAGTCATAACAATCTCCCAAGGGAAGCAGAGGCCAGACCTTGAGAGAAAAGATGTTTGCCTGCCTAGGCTGAATGATAAGGAGCACGGATGCAGCTGCTCAGCCTGGTTCACAGGCAGCCCCCTCCAGAAACCTGTTGAAGCCGGCTGCTTGGCTGGGCTTGTAGCCAGCTTAACCGCAGACGTCCTCCAAACTAGCTTTGGAGGTCAAACACCCGGAAATGAGGAAGAAGAGGAGGAAGGCAGGACCCTCGAATTGAGGGCTGGGACCCCCGACTGGTATGCGCGTCTGTGCACCCAGGGGGGAAAGTTGCTCAACTAGAGGCAGAGTTTGTCCACCCCTCGGGCTGCCTCCTGGGTCGTACTGACCCTATGTGCCAGGATGCACCGGGCATAAAAGTGGACAGTGCGGAGAGAGCGGCGGAGGAGAAGAAACTCCAAACTTTGAGGCCTACGCTGTCTCCGCGGGAGCCGGTCAGCAACTCTCTCTCTCTGGTCTGCCAGCTCGAGAGGGTGTTCGGGTCCCTATCGGCAGGTATCACCTCGTGAGTAGTTATCCATACTTTGCTTCTTTTATGTGCTTTCACCTGAATAAATGCTCGATTATTGTCGAATCCCGAGCCCATCCGGAACATAATTGGCGATGAGGATGGGATTCGGCAATTAAACAGTGGAACTCACTAGTGGAGTGCATAGCTAGGTGAGATCGTGCCACTGGATAGAAATTGTTTGTGCTATTGAAACAATGGAACCCGGGTATCTCCAGAACCATGGACCCAGAAGGACCCCATGGCAGTGTTACAGTATTGGGGTCAGTTTGGGGAGACTGACCGTACTAACAACTCGGTCCGACTGGAACATGCCGGTCAGATGGGAGGTGCTCTGCTGGGGTCAGTTTGGGGAGACTGACCGTACTAACAACTTGGTCCGACTGGAACATGCCGGTCGGATGGGAGGTGCTCTGCTGTGTGCATGTAAGATTCTAGCAGGGCAGCTAAAGGAGGAACAGGAGAAGAATCAGCTCCTCCAAGAGCAGTTACAGGCAGTGTGAGCCACCCAGGTGGTGCAGAGGCAGGCTCTGCTGGAGATGAATGATCAGAGGGAGCTCCTGGAGGAGAAATGTGCTAAATTGGCAACAGAGTACACGGTACAAGTGGTAAAGAACAGGCGAGGGAGAAAACAGGGGCAGAAGGGGAGCCGTGTGCAGACTATTATCACCGACCCTGACTGGGATCCGGAAACTTGGGATGGGGATATTTGGGAATCAGACGAGGAAAGCCCCACACCAGAGGAGAAGGGCCCATCGCAGGACAAACCAAAAAGGCGAGCCGCCCCAGTAATACGAAGGAAAGCTGTGCTGCCAGGGCCAGGACAAATGGTGCGACAGGATGAACTAACCAATTTTATCCCCGAAGATATTAAGAATCTGCTAGCGAAATATAAACAACAACCCGGGGAGAAACCGCAGTTCTGGATGGTAAGATTAATGGATGAAGGGGCCTATTCGGTGATAAATGACAATGTCGATGCTTCGAGGTTTTGGGGGTTAACTAATGACATGTATGTACAGTCCGCCCTGCAAAGAGTGGACGGAAGTGGCAAGAGTCTTATTGCTGTGGTAGCCAAGGGTCTCGCTTACTGCCACACTAATGACGGCAATTGGCCCCCATCCAGCTCCTCCTGGGTAACTATGACAAGCATGCCAGATGCTTAAGGTAGAGGCCATGAAGATTGCTATAGAATTGGGAAGTCCGGAGCTTTATTTACAACAGCCCTTGTTCCCTGCAATGCGGAATAAGTTGTTGGAGGGATGCCCAGGAGCGTGGCACCCCTATCTAATTCCAGTTCTGATGTCAGAACATGGACACCCTATTGAGAATGTAATTGAAAAGTTGCAACAGATAGGGGACCTTCCAGGATTGGTGTTAGAGATAGACGGAACAGGCAGCAGTGAGAAAAGAGGGCTGAGTGAGAACGCGGGGTCGGAATCCAGGGAGCGAGCTCGGCTCTTCCGTCCTCTTTTTACATAAGGGCATTGATAGACACGAAATTGTTGGGAAAACAGCAGAAGTATTATGCGAACTAGCACGCTGATATAATTTCTGTGCGGTCCAGGCAGCAAAACAATGCTCAGGAATAATGTCTGAGGTTGATGGATCACGGGTGCTGTACCTGTGGGAGGATTTAGAGCAGACAGTGTTAAGATTCAGACTGAAGGAGAAGCTAGAGACAGTTTCTCCCCCTCAGGAGGAGCCAGAATATACGGAACAAGAATAGGGGGGTGGCCAAGCTCCAGTGTCCGAAGGGTTCCAATGTAACATCGCTCACCGAGATGATCAACCATTCGTTACACGTGCCATTTATTGTTCAGAACAAAATAGACAAACGGTTCGTGCCTTGGTGGAAATGGGAGCAGAAGTCACAATAGTGCACAGGAACCCAGAAAAGTGCAAGGGGGAAGTAATCCCTGTTTGGGGTTTGGGTGACCAGCCTGTCAAGGGAAAACTTGTGACTGACTGCCATCAAGCCATACACCAGACTCTTGAAGCTGCTGGGGTGCTGCGACCAGAGAAGGTCCAGGTGATCCAATCAATCAGAGTGCTCAACAATAGAGGGATGACCAAAGAGTGGGCGCCCCTTACCCTGATGAGAGGGATAGCCCGTGTGAATTGTGCAGTAGCCACCTCGACTGTAGCATATGAATCTGGAGCGAACTCTAGTCTCTTCCCTGCTAGGGAAGGGTTGGTATTAAACCATAGAGGAATACTTGAATGGGATCCTGGGGGAGGATTTCTCGAAAATTAAGGCAAACCCGCCCCCCACCCCGCTTCTCCCCCACCGCCTTCCCCTGCGAGTGGACCAGATGTTCTGGGGGGAGGAGGAGGATTGAGAGCCGTACTCTGACTTGTATCCTTGCAGAGAGACTAGGGACATAACTTCAGTATAGAATACAAGAATGAAGCGACAGCCAAGCTCCAGTATGAGGGGCACAGAAGGGCCAGCGACTCCATGTAGAGATCATTAGGTGTGCTGCAAGCACTGGGAATTGAACAAAATAATGTGTCCCTTGTTCTTAGTTGAACCCAGGCCCAGATGTGGGTGCAGAGTGTCGTTGCAGGTATATTGAGAGATGGAGACAACGGAGTCCTCCCCACCAAGATCTGAAAAAAAATCGTGTGGGACGTGGCCACAGAGAAAGAGTGACAGCTTCAAGTGTGATGGAGACCTGTGAACTTCACCCATGACCAGGACCTCTGCGCAGTCATCACCTACGTACTGACCCTGGCGAATGTCACCATTGAGAAGGTTTATCTGTGCTCTACCCGACCCCACCCCTGAAGATGATGGCGAGCAATGTTTCCTTTGATACCAAAGAGGGCATATGCCATTTTGGGATTAATCCACAGAGTAATAATAAAACTGTATTAGCTTATGTAGGGAAAGGATGCGTGTGTTCTAGAACAACTTGTAAATACATGCTAAGAAATGAAAGTTATAATCAAACTGTGTTTAATGACTTTAATACGTGTGCTCACAATGTAGTTGTTATTAGAGGCTGTGATTTTGTGTGTGTTCCCCATGTTTAATGAGAATCTGTGTGTGTGTGTCGCCATAATAGCGGCTTGTTACTGCATGAGGCAGGTGAGACAATACCTTGATGACCAGCTGAAAAGTCTAAGTGCCTCCTACCATAGTCAAGGGCAAGACTGGGTTGGCCTCTGTGTTTGCCACCAAGAAGAACCTCGAGCTCCGCTATTGGCTGCAACCCATTAGGCATTGAGCAGTGGGGACACATGCCATGCCAGACCTTGATGTGAGTGATGGCCACCTCTCTTTCTGAGGGCCATCTACGAGGTGAATGTAGGCCAAGCGGCCTGCTGTTGGCGTGAGTGACAGCGTAATTAACTTGTGGCTAAGTACACAGAACTTGCCTGAAAAAAGAAAAGAGAGATGCAAGCACTGGCTCCAGGGATCGCTGCCGCGCAAGCATTGACCATGCTATGCAGACTGGGATGCTGGCTAGCAAAATCCTGCAATGCTACAACGACAGCTTTGCCATCATTGTTGGTAGATGTGGACTCAGTTCGGCACGCAACCTTGCTGCGATGGCTATGCTTCTGCTTATGCATGGCCACAGGTGTGAGGCGGCAGGGGGCATGTGCTGCATGACTAAGTGACCACGCCATGTCTATGCATGCCCAGGTCCAGACGTTACAGGATCTAACTCATCCATTGAGAGCGGATGGTGATTGGACTCCATTCGGATGATGGTCATGGGGTTGGCCATGGCTATGGAAACTGTTATTAGCGCTGTTATTTCTATTTGTAATATTATCATATGCTGTATCCCTTGCATAATGATGCTGACACGAGGCATGGTTGAGACTGCTATGAAAACGTTATCTGTTCAGGTGCTTGGCTACGATAGATTGACCTCTACAGATCACGGGGTGGCATGTATTGGAGATAAAAATTTTTGTGATCTGTAGAGTCATAACAATCTCCCATGGGAAGGAGAGGCCAGACCTCTCCAGGCCAGAGGAAGGCAGGACCCTCGAATTGAGGGCTGGGACCCCCCGCTGGTATGCGCGTCTGTGCACCCAGGGGGGAAAGTTGCTCAACTAGAGGCAGAGTTTGTCCACCCCTCGGGCTGCCTCCTGGGTCGTACTGACCCTACGTGCCAGGATGCACCGGGCATAGAGAGGACAGTGCGGAGAGAGCAGGGGGAAGGAGAAACTACAAATTCTGAGGCCTACGCTGTCTCCGCGGGAGCTGGTCAGCAACTCTCTCTCTCTGATCTGCCAGCTTTAGAGGATGTTCAGGTCTAGTATCCCGCCAACAGGTATCACCTCATGAGTAGTTTTCCATACTTTGCTTCTTTTATGTGCTTTCACCTGAATAAATGCTCGATGTATTCACCTCCTTCTGGCGTGATTATTGCCGAATCCCGAGCCCATCTGGAACACCGATCCCACCAAGAAGTCACAGAAACCTTCTTTTTTCTTTTTTTTTTCTTCTCTCATTCTTGCCCTGGAATGTAATTATTTTTCCACAAAGAACAAATTTTCTTTTTTCTTTCATTTCCTTTAATACAGAAACTGAGGTAACACAGTCTTTTTATTTCTTATCATAGTAAGCAGTTTGTAACTTGCTGAGAGCTGACCAGTTTGGTCCACTATATTTTTAGGCTAATCCTATATAGGTGAAAAAAGGAAAATAAGCATCCCACAATCAAAATATATAGGCCTGCAGACTAGCCTATCACCATAAGAAAAAAATTATTGGCCTGAGTGATTTAAATGTTAAAAAGGTAATGCAACAGTTTCTTTTTTTAGATTAACAATCCCCAAGTTGAATATTACAATTTAAACAAAGTGTCTTTTCTTTTGAACTGCATATAGTTACGGTAACAATAATGTTTAATTATATTAAGTTAATCAAATACTTTTGTCAACAAAATTTGAAAAAAAAATGATTTTAACAGTGTATATTTGTGACAGATATGCTCCTTCCCCAGCTCATCCTAACTTCTCACTGTAGCCCTGTTCAGGTGCTAACTACCACATTCCTGGTAGTTGCCTCCCTGATTTCTTCCCCCACCCAGACATTAACTATCAATAACAGTCCTGATGGCCCTATCCTGATGGGGAGATAAGGCTAACTGTGAGTACACCCAACAGTCATTTCTGAATTGAAAGAATGACTATCAGTCAATCATCTTATCCCATAAATACGGAGACAGCCCAAGAGCCCATTGAGCTCTCCTTGCACGGCAGCGGGCTGCACGCTGGGATCTCCCCTTGAGCAGGGACGCCTCTCAAGGATACTCCTCGAGGTTAAGAGATCCTTCCCACTACAGATTCGTGGTAAGTGACTATAGCGCGCCTTTCTCTTTCTGAATTTGTAAACCTTACTTTGTAACTGTGCACAAATCCCTTAGACATAAACCGTTGACCAGGTCTGGGACTAGGACTGGATTCAGCCGCACCCAGACTCCTCTCAGAAGGAGTTTGGAAAGCAAGGGGGTCCAGTCTGAACCTCGTGACCCAACGGGAGGGTGTCCTTGGTAATTCTGTGTATATCTTGAACCTCCATGCAGTAACTAATAAGTGACCTTGCCATAGAATCTCGTGAAACCATTGTCATTACCAATAAAACCTATTCCTATTTCTTTCCCACGAGTGAAGTGCATTGTGTCACTCACCCCCCCACCACCAATCGTTCCGTGACAATATTTTGTAACAATAGAATCTACTTGGAGTATTGCAACAGTGCATCCCTGTGTGTAAGAAGTCAGGCAGAGGGGGCAGGAGACCTGCGTGGATGAGCAGGGAGCTTGTGGCAATGCTCAAGCAGAAGGGGACGGTATACAGAATGTGGAAAAAAGGACAGGCCCCCTGGGAGAAATACAGGAACGTAGTCAGGGAATGCAGAGATGTGACAAGGAAAGCTAAGGCGCGGTTGGAACGCAATCTGGCAAGGGATGTTAAAAATAACAATAAAAACTTCTTCAAATATATTAACAGCAAAAGGAAGATCAGGGAAAACGTGGGTCCGCTGGCGGACGAGATGGGCGCCCTGGTTACAAATAACACAGAAAAAGCAGAGTTGCTGAATGCCTTCTTTGCTTTGGTGTTTACCAAGGGCAGCCCTTTAGAGCCCCAGGCCCTAAGGACAAGAGAAGAAGCTGGTGGAGAGGAAGACCTGCCCTGGGTAGAGGAAGATTGGGTCAGAGAGCACCTAAGGAAACTCGATACCCACAAATCCATGGGCCCTGATGGGATGCACCCCAGAGTGCTGTGTGACCTGGCAGAGGTCATAGCTAAGCCACTCTCCATCATCTTTGAAAGATCCTGGAGAACGGGGGAGGTGCCGGAAGACTGGAAGAAGGCCAATGTCACGCCAGTCTTCAAAAAAGGCAAGAAGGAGGACCCAGGCAACTACAGGCCAGTCAGTCTCACCTCCGTCCCCGGAAAAGTGATAGAACGGCTCATACTGGCCATTGTCTCCAGGCACATGGAGGACAAGAAGGTGCTCAAGAGTAGTCAGCATGGATTCACCAAGGGGAAATCATGCTTGACTAACCTGATAGCCTTCTATGATGAAATGACCGGCTGGATAGACGAGGGGAGAGCGGTGGATGTCGTCTATCTCGACTTCACCAAGGCTTTTGACACCGTCCCTCACAACATCCTCCTGGGAAAGCTCCAGAAGTGTGGGATAGATGAGTGCACAGTGGGGTGGATTAGGAACTGGCTGGATGGCAGAGCTCAGAGGGTGGTGATCAGTGGTACAGAGTCTAGTTGGAGGCCTGTAGCTAGCGGGGTCCCCCAGGGGTCAGTCCTTGGTCCAGTCCTGTTCAATTTATTCATCAATGACCTGGATGAAGGCACAGAGTGCTCCCTCAGCAAGTTTGCTGATGATACCAAACTGGGAGGAGTAGCCAATACCCCAGAGGGCTGCGCTGCCATCCAGAGGGACCTGGACAGACTGGACAACTGGGCGGTGAAAAACCTCATGGAATTCAACAAGGCCAAGTGCAAGGTTCTGCACCTGGGGAGGAATAACCCCAGACACCAGTACAGGCTGGGGACCGACCTTCTGGAGAGCAGCTCTGCAGAGAAAGACCTGGGTGTCATGGTGGATGACAAGTTGACCATGAGGCAGCAGTGTGCTCTTGTGGCCAAGAAGGCCAATGGGATCCTCGGGTGCATTAAGAAGAGCGTCTCCAGCAGGTCGAGGGAGGGGATCCTGCCCCTCTACTCAGCCCTGGTGAGGCCGCATCTGGAGTATTGTGTCCAGTTCTGGGCTCCACAGTATAAGAGGGATGTGGAACTGCTGGAGAGAGTCCAGCGCAGGGCCACAAGGATGATCAGGGGCCTGGAACATCTGCCCTATGAGGAGAGGCTGAGGGAGCTGGGCCTGTTCAGCCTGGAGAAGAGAAGGCTGAGAGGGGATCTAATCAGTGTCTATAAGTACGTCAAGAGAGGGAGTGCAGAGGATGGTGCTGGCCTCTCTTCACTGGTGGCCACCGACAGAACTAGAGGTAATGGCCACAAACTGAAGCACCGAAAGTTCCACAGGAACTTAAGGAAAAAATTTTTAACAGTGAGGGTGACAGAGCACTGGAACAGGCTGCCCAGAGAGGTTGTGGAGTCTCCTTCTCTGGAGCTCTTCAAAACCCGCTTGGATGCAGTCCTGTGCCACGTGCTCTAGGTGACCCTGCGTGTGCAGGGGGGTTGGACTAGATGATCTCTAGAGGTCCCTTCCAACCTTAAACATTCTATGATTCTATGATTCTATTTGGGGGGGGGAGGTCCTTTAATATTTAACAATATTCAAGTTATTTCTGAAAAGTGTCTCTATAATTCTAATTAAGCATAACTATCAAAAATATCTTATGGCAAACAACATGTAGTATATTAAAAGTACAATAAAAAGTTTTTCAATATAATATTAAGGAACTTTTTCTCTTAGCTGAATCAATAAGGATGACACTCTATTAAGTACTATCCGGTTGCGAAAGATCACAATTAAAATGTAAAAGAGAAATTGTGTGCACATAAGAATTTATTTTGCCAAACAACACATTTGAAAGATATTCTAAAATGTCTGTTTGTCCTTTTTAATTTTCTAGCACACAGCAATCACTACCTGTGAGACTGCTCAAGCTTGTAACTGTTCATTTTGTAAAGTTTAACTTCTCTGTCCCCACACTGAAATACAGTGTCCCCAGCTACAGCACTTACACATTTTCATAACAACCCCAGGAGCTAATTTTCAAAACTGAAACCACATAAGTTACATAGAATATTGGCAGGTTAGGCACGTCTTTGAAGATTAATGTGTTCTTCATATAATTAAAAATATAAGACCCATAAAATTAATTTTCTGTATAAAGTTCCATTTCTACATACACATGCACATTCGTAGAATGGCTTGAGATGAAAGAAGACTTGGAGGAGATTTAACACCAGTTTAAACTCTCAGAAAATGAAATAAACCTAAATCTTATGAAAAAAAAATATTTTTATACGGGCATCTATTAGACATCCCGTACAGAAAGTAATAAACATTTTTGCAGAAATAAAAAAGGTTTAAACAAGCCAAAGCATAGATTCGTTTACTGTAGCCTTACCACAAGGGTGGCAGAAGAAAAAAGAAGCGTGAGGAGTTATCAATAGCCAAATGCCAGAATGACTGCATTAAAATCATAATTAAAAGAAGAGGGTAATAAACGTTTATAGAAGCTATAGATGTCAACTGTCAAGCAGAATACTATCTGATACAGATATTTAGAATGGAAGATTCTAATCTCTGCTTTGCAGTAACACAGATTCTTCTGTAGTGTAATTAGACGCTGACAAAATTATTACCTATAATCAAGTATTGGTGAAACATAAAACATCTTAAGAAAACAGAGACTCACTAAGACTGATCAAATTCTGAAATTGGGTTTCCTTACTCTTCAAACCAAGCATTTCCCCCTCTTCCTCTATATCAGTAATATCACTATTGCAATTGTATGGTAAATCAGGTCAGAAATTTCAGACAGTTGAAATTATTCCCACCAAAAATACACTCAAACCTCAATTCGTTTACAAGTATATTAATTTCTTGAGTCATTTTGCTCTATAATATCTGTGATAAAATAGGCAGTTGGAAAGCAGATTTAAGCTAGTCTAAAACTGCAGAAGTTCAAGAAGGACGATGGCTGTTTATAAAGTGTTTTCCCTCTCTGCAAAATTAAGCTTTAAAAAAGTTTCCAATGAGTCCAATCTTAAACTTCTGCAACTAAACATTTTTAATACCTATACCTTCTTTTGACAATTATAGAAAGTTCTACTTTTACTTTCTTAAGGAATATTTATTATAACTTGGAAATTTGAGAAAAAGAAAAGCAAAAATTTAGAGCAATCCTTTGAAGAAGAAATAGGCCTTCTCCTAGAAAAAAAAGGGGCTTCAAAAATTAAATAATTCTCCACTAAAAATCTGAATTGTCTTGAGGCCATTTTCCTAAAGGAATCAAGGTATTGTGATGACTCTTTATAACAGTTGCTATTTTCACTACAATTTTGGAATACATTGGCCAAATAGAAAGGCAAAAATTGTAAAGCTATAGAATGACAAATCAACAGCACTTATGTTTTTATAAATTTCACTAGAGAGGCACTGATGTATGAGAGAAAAAAAATGTGTTTGTGGCTCCACTAAGCATACACAGTGTGAACTTTACACCCAGATAATACACATAGAAAAAATAATTTAAAATGTCTCAACAGCATTTAAAAGCTTCATTTTGAAGACATACGGCTTCAGTCAACAAATTCAATTAATCTCTACACATAGACTAAAAAAGTCTGCTTACCTGTATCCTCTAGGTAAGCAGGTTTTCTTAGTTCTCCTGATCATTAAACTTTTTCATCAAGTGCAGGATATGCAGTCAGGATTGCAGATGTTCTATTTGTACCACTGGCCTGCTATAAGACAACATCAGTATTTTTCTCTGTTTTTCAGACAGGAATCAAAGTTTTAACAACAATACATTACCTGATAAATTTGCATACATTCTAAACCAACAATATATATAATAGATGCTGTAGACAGATCAGAGATGGATTTACAAACTGTATTTTGGGAAGTCGTGATAACTACAAAATATTTTGGGGCAAAATCATATCATTTAGAAAAATGTTAAAAGCATGTTCGCATGGGATTTTTTTTTTTTAACTCAGAATAGATGGTTATAAAACATAAATGATTGTCAGTTAAGACAGCATTTTTAATGTATTTTTATGTAGCTCATCTTCAAGTTAACCAGTAATTGTTTGATTTAAAAAACAAAACAAAATAAAATTTATCCATATTCATAAGAATTTCTGCAATTACAGTACTGTGAAAATTAACATTTCGCAAGGTGGGTAATGGAGAGGCTCATTTAGTTTTCATATAGCATATTATACTTAGTTCATTTTGAATGATTACCTTAAATGAAGATACTTATTCTAATATGAATATTCTCACAGCTTGAAAATGGTACAGTGCAGCATTTATTTTACAAAATGATCAAGAATCCAAATCTTAAAATGTTTAAATTAGTAGTACTTAAATCTTATCAGACCTAGGTATAAAGGAGTATTGCTTTTTTTCAGGAGAATTGCTAAACGTAACCCTCTTTGCTGACCTCTCCCTCACTTTACTACACCAGAAACAGTTCCACTAGATAAAAAGGAAACCATGTGGACTGGTGTTCATGGAGTGGTGTTGCTTTTCTGAATGGCCAGTTTTTCTATGGACCTTAAAACATCTTAGAACACAGAAATTAAAGGCAGAATATCAAAAAAATAGTTTATTGTTAGGAGAGGATACAGCTGTTATTTTTGTTGGTCAATATTTGCTACAGTTTGAAACTAAGCTAAAATCTTTCCTATTTATTTGACTGCAAATTATATTCACATCATCGAACAGTACTTGACCCTGTTTTGATATAGTTCTAGCCTTATTTCACTTTTTTTTCTTTTTTTTTTTTTTTTTGTGATGAAATACCTTTAATTATTTTGTGTGAAGCTTAGAGCTTTAAAAATTCCTGCTACAGGAATCTTTCCTTAAGACAACTGGTGTTTACATACAACATGATTACCTAAGTATGGCTTTTTATGACAAATAATATTTTCAATAACATTCTGTATAACAAGTACTTATCCCATATATTCAAAATAATTCTATGACCAGTATTCCTGTTGTTCTCAAGGGAGGTTTGTTGTATACACATGAAAACCAGATAATTTGGTTGGGTGCCTAAAGCAGGTAGATTTCTCTTGAAAAATTCATCATCTGCCTCACATTGCTATGGCCATAATCTTAACCAGCTGGCTAACTTAAAAAAAAATGTATAAGAAAGCAGAAAACATCTTTTGCAGGAGTATTTCCCCCATGAAAGAGAAACAGAAAAAGGAAAGAGGCTATTTAAAGTTATTTAAGGCTATGTCTACATTAGGAAGCAGCAAGGTCCAACAGGAGCATTTCTGAAAATTCTGAATACATGTTTAAATTTTATTTTATATAGATATCTGCAATTGCAAAAACATATTTCTATCATAAAGTGAGCTTTACTTCAAGAATAAGATTCTTTGATGGTATAAATATAAATCATCAATCTTTAAACTACTGTAGGGTGCATTAGCAGGGAAGGTAGGGGTTAAATAGCTAATGTAGAATAAGCTGAGTCTTAGAGCACAAGGACCCATGATAACTGGCAGAGTCCGGATGTCTTGCTCATGGCAGGGGCAGAACCCTTGATAGATGGCAGGGTCAGGATGCCCTGCTCATGGCAAGGTCTGGACCCTTGATAGGTGGCGGGGTTAGGGTGCCCTGCCCTCAATCAGGATGATAGGGGGGCTGCTTATCCAGATGTTTTAATTCAGCAAAATAGATAACATTAACAAGAATGCAAAACAGGAAAACGGGAGGGGGAACACTCTTGGGTAAGAACGGTATAAAAGAGGGACGCTCGAAGTGGTCGGGGTCCGTGGTGTGACCCCTGCGTGGGAAAGCCCGGACCCCAGCTAGCTGGTAATACTTATTATCTTTCTTCTATTAATAAAAGACAATATATCTATGGTGGTTGTCTCTCTCCCTGTCAGTTCGGATACCGGACCTAACATTTGGGGGCTCGTCCGGGATCCGAATGCAGGGGAGGAGAAAGAGATAGAGAAAGATAATAAGTCAAGGGAGGCCTCAGGGGGTGAGAGTGAGCCGACAGAAATCCAGGTGGACGCACCGAAGGATAGTCGGCTGGAGTCTGAGGGAGACGTCCCTCAGACTCCCACGAGAAGGAAGGGTGGTTGGTTACGTTGTTTGGGTACACCGTATCTCCTTGACGAAAGGAGACCGGTGTGGGAAGGGCGAATTCTGTTAATAATCGCCCTTACTGGTTTACTGGCAGTTGTATTAACTTTGGTTTTAAGCGACGAGCTTGATACAATGGGACAAGGGAAATCCACCCCTTTGTCATTTATGTTAAATCATTTTGGATATGTTAAACGTCGGGCACATAATTTGTCTGTAGAAGTGTATAAAAACCGATGGGAGGCATTTTGTAAAAGTGAGTGGCCAAGTTTTGATGTAGGCTGGCCGAGAGAGGGAAGTTTTGATTTAGAATTAATAAGGAGAGTAAAAGAGGTAATAATGAGACCTGGGTCAGAAGGACACCCAGATCAATTTCCATATATAATCACATGGGAGGATTTGGTTCTGTATCCACCCCCATGGCTGAAACCTCTTTTGGGGGAGGGTAGAAAAGACGGAAAAGTTGATATTTACGTAGTGAGAAAGGAAGATGAAGAAGGAATATCAAGTACCACCCATGCCTTCCCAGTTAGAACGATTGGAACAACTGGGCCACAGGGACAGCGTACGTATCAATACTGGCCATTCTCTTCTAGCGATTTGTATAATTGGAAAAGTCAAAACCCCTCCTTTTCCGAGAAACCGGGGGCGTTAATTGATTTATTAGAATCCATCTTGTTTACGCACAACCCTACCTGGGATGACTGTCAGCAGCTTTTAAAAGTGCTGTTTACGACCGAAGAGCATGAAAGGATCCTGACCGAGGCACGAAAGTTGGTGCCGGGAGAGGACGGGAGACCCACCGGGCAGCAGAACCTTATTGATGAAGGATTCCCATTGGTAAGACCACCGTGGGATTTTGAACAACCTGAAGGTAGGGAGCGTCTCCGAACATACCGGCAAACGCTGATGGCTGGGTTGCGGGCGGCGGCGCGTAAACCTACTAACTTAGCAAAAGTAAATGCTGTTAGGCAGGAAGCCGAGGAAAGCCCTGCCGCTTTCTTAGAGAGAATATTAGAGGCGTTTAGACAATTCACTCCTTTAGATCCTATGAAGGAGGAGAATCGGGCAGCTGTCATCTTGGCATTTGTAAATCAAGCTGCACCAGATATAAGAAGGAAATTACAAAAGATTGAGAGGTTGGGGGAGCAAACCTTACAGGATCTTTTAAAGGTAGCAGAGAAAGTGTACAACAACAGGGAGACTCCAGAAGAAAAACAGGAGAGAATAAGAAGGGAGGATTGGAAACACCAGAGGGAAATGGCTAGGAGATTTTTTGAAGCAGGAGAAAAATCAGAGAGGCAAAGAAGGGGACCGCCACCCCCCAGAGGAACAGGGGTACGGTTAGGAAAGGATCAATGTGCAATTTGCAAAAAGAAAGGACACTGGAAAAATGAGTGTCCAGAAAAAGGAGAAAGGAGGCCACCTAGAGTACTGGTGGCAAAAGAAGATAGTGACTGAAGGGGCCGGGACTTGGAACCCTTCCCCGAGTCTTGGGTAGAATTAGAAATGGAAGGGAAACGTGTAAAATTTCTGGTAGACACAGGGGCTGAATACTCAGTAATAAATAAAGCAGCAGGGAAACTATCGACAAGGAAAGCTCGAGTACGAGGGGTAAATGGGAGTAAGGTATATCGGTGGACATCAGAAAGGAAGGTAGATGTAGCTAATAGACAAATCACGCATTCATTCTTGTATATACCGGAGAGTCCGGTACCCTTAATGGGCCAGGATCTCCTAACTAAATTGGGGGTAAGGATATATTTCGAGGACGATGGGGTAAAGATCAATGACCGGGAAGGACAACCGATACAGGTCCTGACTGTTAGATTAGAGGACGAATATAGACTGTATGAAGAGAGGAAGGAAGAAATTGGACCAGAAACTCAAAAATGGATGAGGGAACTCCCAGAAGTATGGGCAGAGAATTCGGGGGTAGGAGAGGTTAAAGGGAAAACTCCTCTGGTCGTGGAATTAAAGCCAGGAGCTCACCCGATTAGGGTTAAACAGTACCCAATGACCCCTGAAGCTCGACAAGGGATAGCGAAGCACATTAAAAGGTTACTGGAAGCTGGCATTCTGCGTAAATGCAAATCTCCTTGGAATACTCCTCTACTGCCAGTAAAGAAGCCCGGAGGAGATTTCAGGCCAGTTCAAGATCTGAGAGAAGTTAATAAAAGAGTGGAGGATGTGCATCCTACAATCCCGAATCCATACACTCTGTTAAGTACGATGCCACCAGATATGGGATGGTATACAGTTTTAGACTTAAAGGATGCCTTCTTTACCATCCCCCTGACAAAACAGAGCCAGGAAATGTTTGCTTTTGAATGGGAAGATCCCGAGAGCGGATATAAGGGTCAGTTAACTTGGACCCGATTACCACAAGGGTTCAAAAATTCACTGACTTTGTTTAATGAAATACTGCAGGAAAATTTGAGTGAATTCAGGAGACAGAATCCTAGTGTGAAATTGCTTCAGTATGTGGATGATCTGCTGCTAGCAGCAAGAACGAAAGAGGAGTGCGAGGAAGGTACGAGGAAGTTGTTGCAAGAATTGAATAAACTAGGATACCGAGTAAGTGCTAAGAAAGCTCAGCTATGTAGTCCTGAAGTAACATATCTGGGATATAAGATACGAGATGGTAGGAGATGGCTAACTGATGCCATGAAAGAGACTGTTCTTCGGATTCAGGAGCCCAGATCTCCAAGGGAGGTTCGAGAATTCTTGGGGACAGTAGGATACTGCCGTTTGTGGATACCTGGATTTGCAGAGAAAGCGAAACCTCTGTATGAGGCGAGTCGAGAGAAACCGGACTGGCAGTGGACAGAAACTATGGGAAAATCTTTTGAGGAACTGAGATTAGCCCTGCTAGAGGCCCCTGCACTTGCACTCCCGGACCCAGCCAAGGATTTCCATTTATATGTGAGCAAAAGAGCGGGAATTGCTAAGGGAGTGCTAACTCAAAAACAAGGACCTTGGAAAAGGATAGTGGCGTACCTATCAAAGAAATTAGACCCAGTCGCCGCAGGGTGGCCCTCGTGCCTTAAAATCATTGCAGCCGTGGCAATGATGGTTAAGGACGCAGACAAACTCACGTTTGGGCAAAAACTGTATGTAACGGCTCCTCATTACGTAGAGGCATTACTCAAACAGCCGCCTGAAAGATGGATAACAAATGCTAGGCTGACTCATTACCAAGCCTTACTTTTAAACCCAGAAAGGATTATGTATACGTCCCCAACGACTTTAAATCCAGCCACTCTCCTACCTAACCCAGAATATGAAACACCTGTGCATAATTGTCAGGAGGTGTTAGCTGAAACTGCGACAGTGCGGGAAGATTTAAAGGATGAGCCGCTGCAAGGGGGAAAAGTGTGGTTTACAGATGGAAGTAGCTTGGTCGAGCAAGGAAAAAGAAGGGCGGGAGCTGCAGTGGTAAATCAGAAGGGAGAAATAGTTTGGAGCCAGCGTTTACCAGACGGCACTTCGGCTCAGAGAGCGGAACTGATAGCCTTGGCTAAGGCACTAGAAATGGCAGAAGGAGAGCGAGTGACGATTTATACAGATAGTCGCTACGCATATGGGACAGTGCATATACACGGAGCAATATACAGACAAAGGGGATTTCTTACCTCCGCAGGAAAAGAAATCCGAAACAAAGAAGAGGTTTTGCACTTGCTGTCAGCTTTGCAGAAACCAAAAGCAGTGGCAATTGTGCATACCTTAGGACATCAGAAGAAAACCGATACGATAAGTAGAGGGAATGCAGCTGCAGATAGTGCAGCCCGGCGAGCTGCGTTAGAAGGACAAATACAAAGGGTACTAGCCCTGACTCACAACACTTTAAGAGAAGAAGAGGAAATTGGAGAGGATGAATACACCCCGGAGGAGAGGGAGTGGATTCAAAAGGTCGCAGAAAAGCAAAGTGCAGGAGAAGGACATTACGATACAGAAGGAAGAATGTTAATTCCTAAGCGGTTGGGACAGAAGATGGTGCAACAGTTACACAGTACCACACACTTGGGGGAAAGAAAAATGGGACTGTTAATAGAAAAGTTCGGGTTGAGATTCCAAGATCAGAGGAAAATATTAAGAGGGATAATAGAGGGATGTCAAGCATGTCAGGAAATGAAACCATCGAGGGTCAGGAAGGTACATGAAGGTATAAGGGAAAGGGGTGGTGAGCCTGGAAGGCATTGGGAAGTAGACTTTACAGAAATAAAACCAGGTAAATACAGATATAGATATCTGTTGGTATTAGTAGACACCTTTTCAGGGTGGGTGGAGGCCTTTCCCACTAAGCAAGAAACAGCCCAGGTGGTAGCGAAAAAACTTTTGGAAGAAATAATCCCCAGATATGGGATACCGGTGAGCATCGGGTCTGATAATGGACCAGCTTTTGTGGCAAGGGTTACACAGGAATTAGCCCGAGCACTGGGAACCAACTGGAAATTGCATTGTGCCTATAATCCTCAAAGTTCGGGTCAGGTGGAAAGGATGAACAGAACCTTAAAGGAAACCCTTGCTAAGCTAGTAAAAGAGACTGAAGAGAACTGGGTAACAATGCTACCTTTTGCCCTATACCGGGTTCGGATAACTCCATATGTACTAGACTTTACACCATTTGAAATAATGTTTGGGACCCTACCCCCAGTATATCCGTTAGAGATAAGGAAGGGAATAACTAAAAACTCAGGAATGAGGAAAGAGATGCAGATCTTAAAAGAAATACAAGATGAGTTATTCCCATTACTACAAAACTGGTATAAAAGAAATCAGAAGGGGTCAGAAATGGATATCGAACCTGGAGATTGGGTGTGCGTAAAAAGGCATAACCCAAAAACATTAGAAAGCAGATGGAAGGGACCTTATGTAGTAATTTTAGTAACACCCACTGCCGTTAAGGTCGATGGAATAGGACATTGGATTGACCATTCCCACGTCCGGAAGCTAAACAAAGAAGAGCGGAAGAAAGCAGAGGAGTGGGAGGTCCGAAGGAATAGTAACAATCCTCTGAAATTGAAATTAATTAGGAAAAATGTACAGTAACACAATTTGGGTAATTATGGTCCTGCTAATTATGATTCTGAGGTGTTCTAATGGGATATACAACATAGAAGAGAGAAGTAATATGTGGGTGACTTGGGCAAATAACACAGGGAATCAGGAATTCTGCCTGTCCCTCACCACCGCTAGTAATCCATTCAGAACCTGCTTGTTTGGGAAGCCGGGATTTGATGACAACAGTTTTAAAAAGGTATACAGAGCGGCTATAGACTTCTTGCTCCTCGCCCATGGACAGGGATGTGAGGAGTTTGAAGGACTATGTTGTTTTAACCTGTCGGACCATAGCCAATCGATTCAACAACAATTGCGCTGGCCAGAGGCGGCTCTGACTCAGCGCGGGCGGAGCCGGCAGGGCAGGCGGGAATTTAAAAGCTGTGAAACTGCCTTTTTGGCTCAGATCTCGAAGGGCAGGGCTCTAGAGCGGACGCTCGTCCCGGAGCTCCTTGTCTAGAGGCGAACAACAGAGCGAGAGGCAGCCCCAGCGCCGACCCCCGTGCGGGCAGTGCTGAGCTCCCGGCCAGAGGCGGCTCTGACTCAGCGCGGGCGGAGCCGGCAGGGCAGGCGGGAATTTAAAAGCTGCCCCCAGGGAGCGCGAGCGACCAGGAGCGCGGCGAACAGAGCGGGCAAACAGAGCGTGGCGCGCCAGGGAGGGCGTGGCGCGGCAGTTAGCGCGGCAGTTTGCGCAGGCAGGAGGTGCGGGCAGGGGTCAGGGAGTAAGGGTCAGGTAAAGACATGGTCTCCACTCGGCAGAGAGCTTCCGCCAGGAAGACTGTGGCGACCCAGACTGAACCGCCACAGAAACATGCAGCGGTCCAGGCTTCTGGCTGCGGGGAATGCCTGGGCCTCTCCATGTTACCGGGGAGTGGCGAAAGCACAGCCTGCCTTAGGTGTGAGCAGGTGGATGACCTGTTCAGCCTGGTGGCGGAGCTAAAGGAGGAGGTAGAAAGGCTGAGGGCCATCAGGGAATGCGAAAGGGAAATCGACTGGTGGAGCTGCATCCTGCAGTCTTCCCAGGGAAGCGACCCTCAGAACTCCCCAATTCAGT
The DNA here is from genome assembly GCF_059628265.1 of Tinamus guttatus. Lineage (NCBI taxonomy): Eukaryota > Metazoa > Chordata > Aves > Tinamiformes > Tinamidae > Tinamus > Tinamus guttatus. The sequence continues at coordinate 195,402 of NW_028288850.1, forward strand.
CAGAAAGTCCAGTGCCCTCTTGCCCTAGGGTAGAGGGGGTGGACTTAACAGTTTCCAGGGACGACCAACAATGGAAACGGGTCCCCACTCGAGGTGGCAGAAGATCCCCTCCACAGCCCACCTCACCTCCACCGGTGACCACGTTCAACAGGTACGAGGCCCTGGAACATGTGAATCAGATAGAGGAGGCCTTGAACCAAGACCTGTCTAAGGGGATCTCTACAGAGGGGCAGTCTAATCCAAGCAGCAAGGCTGCTCCCCCTAAAGTGAGAAGGAGCACCCGGAAGAAGCGGCGGGTGATCGTCGTGGGTGACTCCACGCTGCAGGGCACGGAGGCACCGATATGTAGACCGGAGCCCTCATCCAGAGAGGTGTGCTGCTTGCCTGGGGCCAAAATAAAGGATATCACAGAAAGACTCCCAAGAATAGTTCAGGAGTCGGACTATTATCCTCTACTATTGATTCATGTGGGTGCTAATGATGCCATGGGGAAAATGAGGGACGTCAAGCAAGACTTCAGAGCCCTAGGGATGGCCATCAAAGGTACAGGTGCCCAGGTGGTGTTCTCCTCCATTCTGCCAACGAGGGGAATGGACTCAAGGAGGAGAAGGCGAATATGGCAGCTAAACAACTGGCTGCGCCGCTGGACCTGGCAACAGGGTTTCGGCTTCTACGACCATGGGTCTCTGTTTGATGACCAACAGCTAGTGGGGAACGATGGTACTCATCTTAGCAAGAGGGGCACACGTCTCTTTGCAAAAAGGCTGGCCAACCTGGTTAGGAGGGCTTTAAACTAGGCAAGAAGGGGGAAGGGGAGTGGCACACTGACGCGGCAAGCGGTACCGCACAGCCCAGGTCAGATGGCGGCCAGCGGGAGTATGGTAGTGGGGAAGTGAGGATAGGAAATGATCACGGAGGGTCCTCTTTCACCCCTCCTGGGAAACCTGTGGCCTCTGTTGCTTCCCTGAAATGCCTGTATACCAATGCGCGAAGCATGGGGAATAAGCAGGATGAACTGGAGATCTGTGTGCGGTCCCAGCGTCATGATCTCATCGGAATCACAGAGACGTGGTGGGATAGCTCGCACGACTGGAGCGCTGCCATGGAAGGCTATGTGCTCTTTAGGAAGGACAGGCTGGGAAGGCGAGGTGGTGGAGTTGCTCTTTATGTGAGAGAGCAACTGGAATGCATGGAGCTCAACCTGGGAGTCGAGGATGAGCGAGTTGAGAGCTTGTGGGTAAGGATTAGAGGGCAGGCTAATGTGGGAGACACTGTGGTGGGTGTCTGCTACCGGCCACCTGACCAGGACGAGGAGGTTGATGAGGCCTTCTATAGGCAGCTGGATGTTGCCTCACGGTCACAGGCCCTGGTTCTCATGGGGGACTTCAACTACCCCGACATCAACTGGGAGGACAACACAGCCAGGCATAAGCAGTCCTGGAGGTTCCTGCAGAGCGTCGACGATAACTTTTTGACGCAGGTTGTGGAGGAGCCGACGAGGAGAGGTGGGCTACTGGACCTCGTGCTATCAAATAGGGAGGGCCTAGTAGGAGATGTGAAGGTGGGGGGTAGCCTCGGCTGCAGTGACCATGAGTTGGTGGAGTTCAGGATTCAACGAGGAGGAGGCAGGGCTGTAAGTAGCCTTGCGACGATGGACTTCAGGAGGGCCAACTTTAGCCTCTTCAGAGACCTCCTCGGTAGAATCCCATGGGCTAGTGCTCTAGAAGGCAGGGGGGCCCAAGAGAGCTGGTTAGTTTTCAAGCGGCACTTCCTCCACGCCCAGCAGCAGTGCATCCCTGTGTGTAGGAAGGGAGGCAGAGGGGGCAGGCGACCTGCGTGGATGAGCCGGGAGCTTGTGGCAATGCTCAAGCAGAAGGCAGCGGTATACAGAATGTGGAAAAAAGGACAGGCCCCCTGGGAGAAATACAGGAACGTAGTCAGGGAGTGCAGAGATGCGACAAGGAAAGCTAAGGCACGTCTGGAAGGTAAGCTGGCAAGGGACGTTAAAAATAACAAAAAAAATTCTTCAAATACATTAACAGCAAAAGGAAGATCAGGGAGAACGTGGGTCCGCTGGAGGACGGGATGGGCACCTTGGTTACAAATAACACAGAAAAAGCAGAGTTGCTCAATGCCTTCTTTGCTTCGGTGTTTACCAAGGGCAGCCCTTTAGAGCCCCAGGCCCTAGAGGCAAGAGAAGAAGCGGGTGGAGAGGAAGACTTGCCCTGGGTAGAGGAAGATTGGGTCAGAGAGCACCTAAGGAACCTCGATACCCACAAATCCATGGGCCCTGATGGGATGCACCCCAGAGTGCTGCGGGAGCTGGCAGATGCCATAGCTAAGCCGCTCTCCATCATCTTTGAAAGATCCTGGAGAACGGGGGAGGTGCCGGAAGACTGGAAGAAGGCCAATGTCACGCCAGTCTTCAAAAAAGGCAAGAAGGAGGACCCAGGCAACTACAGGCCAGTCAGCCTCACCTCCGTCCCCGGAAAAGTGATGGAACGGCTCATACTGGCCGTTGTCTCCAGGCACATGGAGGACAAGAAGGTGCTCAAGAGTAGTCAGCATGGATTCACCAAGGGAAAATCTTGCCTGACTAACCTGATAGCCTTCTATGATGAAATGACCGGCTGGATAGACGAGGGGAGAGCGGTGGATGTCGTCTATCTCGACTTCACCAAGGCTTTTGACACCGTCCCTCACAACATCCTCCTGGGCAAGCTCCGGAAGTGTGGGATAGATGAGTGGACAGTGAGATGGATTAGGAACTGGCTGGATGGCAGGGCCCAGAGAGTGGTGATCAGCGGTGCAGAGTCTAGTTGGAGGCCTGTGGCTAGCGGTGTCCCCCAGGGGTCAGTCCTTGGTCCAGTCCTGTTCAATTTATTCATCAATGACCTGGATGAAGGCACAGAGTGCTCCCTCAGCAAGTTTGCTGATGATACCAAACTGGGAGGAGTAGCCGATACCCCAGAGGGCTGTGCTGCCATCCAGAGGGACCTGGACAGACTGGACAACTGGGCGGTGAAAAACCTCATGAAATTCAACAAGGCCAAGTGCAAGGTCCTGCACCTGGGGAGGAATAACCCCAGACACCAGTACAGGCTGGGGACTGAGCTTGTGGAGAGCAGCTCTGCGGAGAAAGACCTGGGTGTCATGGTGGACGACAAGTTGACCATGAGGCAGCAGTGTGCCCTCGTGGCCAAAAAGGCCAATGGGATCCTGGGCTGCATTAAGAAGAGCGTCTCCAGCAGGTCGAGGGAGGTGATCCTGCCCCTCTACTCAGCCCTGGTGAGGCCGCATCTGGAGTACTGTGTCCAGTTCTGGGCTCCACAGTACAAGAGGGATGTGGAGCTGCTGGAGAGAGTCCAGCGCAGGGCCACAAGGATGATCAGGGGCCTGGAACATCTGCCCTATGAGGAGAGGCTGAGGGAGCTGGGCCTGTTCAGCCTGGAGAAGAGAAGGCTGAGAGGGGATCTAATCAGTGTATATAAATACCTCAAGGGAGGGAGTGCAGAGGACGGTCATGGTATCTTTTCAGTGGTGGCCACTGATAGGACTAGAGGAAATGGCCGGAAACTGAAACATCAAAAATTCCATAGGAACTTAAGGAAAAATTTCTTAACAGTGAGGGTGACAGAGCACTGGAACAGGCTGCCCAGAGAGGTTGTGGAGTCTCCTTCTCTGGAGATCTTCAAAACCCGCTTGGATGCAGTCCTGTGCCACGTGCTTTAGGTGTCCCTGCGTATGCAGGGGGGTTGGACTAGATGATCTCTAGAGGTCCCTTCCAACCCTAAGCATTCTATGATTCTATGATTCTATGATTCAAGGAACACACTCAGAAGATAACATGGGAAGAAGGACTGATGGACGGATGGCTAGAGTCATTGTTTGGAGGGTTACCTGGGTGGATATCAGGACTGATAAAAGAAGGATTACACGTATTTGTAATTCTGTTATTACTGTTACTGTGTATCTGTATAATGTGGAAATGTGTAATGAGGGTAATGGAAAAAGCTACAAATCAAGTTAATTCTATGCACATAATGTTCATGCGACAAACTCAGAAAGATCGAGAAAGGATTCTCTGATATTAGCAAAAGAAAAAGGGGGGAATGTAGGGTGCATTAGCAGGGAAGGTAGGGGTTAAATAGCTAATGTAGAATAAGCTGAGTCTTAGAGCACAAGGACCCATGATAACTGGCAGAGTCCGGATGTCTTGCTCATGGCAGGGGCAGAACCCTTGATAGATGGCAGGGTCAGGATGCCCTGCTCATGGCAAGGTCTGGACCCTTGATAGGTGGCGGGGTTAGGGTGCCCTGCCCTCAATCAGGATGATAGGGGGGCTGCTTATCCAGATGTTTTAATTCAGCAAAATAGATAACATTAACAAGAATGCAAAACAGGAAAACGGGAGGGGGAACACTCTTGGGTAAGAACGGTATAAAAGAGGGACGCTCGAAGTGGTCGGGGTCCGTGGTGTGACCCCTGCGTGGGAAAGCCCGGACCCCAGCTAGCTGGTAATACTTATTATCTTTCTTCTATTAATAAAAGACAATATATCTATGGTGGTTGTCTCTCTCCCTGTCAGTTCGGATACCGGACCTAACACTACTAACATTAATATGGAGGGCAGGTGATCCTGTTGCCCATATTCTCTGAAGATTCTGGCAAAATGATCACTATCATAAAGACAGTAAAAAAACAGAGAGAGAATAGACAAAAAAAAAGAATAATGGATTATTCTTTTTTCCCTCTTCACATAACTCAAATGGTCAGCTTTCTCATTTTCTTTTTAATAATGAGGAAAAATAAATGAATTTTGGCAGTTACTGTAAGTAATAATGTTGATATGAAGTGTTCCAGACTCTTAAGTAGTCTGGAAAATAATTACATTTAAAGAAAAATGAAATGATACAATGCACAACAGAATATTGTAGAATAAAAGTGATTTGAATGCTACTAAACAGAGGCTGGGGAAATGTGACGGTGTTTTTGTTACAATATTTCTGCTAAGGTTCTACTTACATATGGCAATAATAAACTATAATTTCAATTGATAATCAAGTGCATTTCAATACAGTTCCCATCAAATAAATGGCAGGCTGAACACAAGGTATTAGAATAAAAACTTTAAAAAAAATAATCCTACACAGAAAATTATTTCTCCCCACACACACCTTTTTTCATGGCAAGTGTATTGTCCCCAAAACAAACAAAAAAGAGGGGGGGAGAGGCTACAGCATGGTCTATCCTCTCTCAAAGCAACATTTAAAAACCCAAACTATATTTTCCTATCTTTATTTTGCATAGCACACATTAGAATTGGCGTTATTCTCTTCTGAAAGTTTCAGCATACGCATAGCAAAACAGAACAAATTGCAAAATTTTATCCAGTATCTTTACCTGACATCCACCAAAAAAAATCCAAATGTATACTTAAAAGTAAAAGAAAGTTTATCTCTAGAGATGTCTTGATAATGTTTCTTTAATAATGAGCAATTACAGCATAGGGTTAACTAGATTACCATTACGACAACACTAAAATATTACAGCTGCTTGGTAATTTTCCTCTAAGCGAAGACAAAATTAAAATGTTCTATAGCCAGTATGGAAAAACTTGTAGTCTCCCAGGGAACTAGCACTCAGATAATCACTCATCACAATTCCAGCTTGCCAGCAAAGAGAGTCTCAAAATAATCTTTCATATCGTACATATATCTGTTATCTGTAGTCTTGACTTTTTGATATCTGATCATGCATTTTATCCCTTTTAAGCTTATTTTTCATTTTACTGTATTCTAGATCACTTTGTAGGACCCTGCTGTCTTACACCTTTTTTTATGATTTCAATGTCATTCACAAATTTTTATCTGCCCAGGATTTTTTTTTCAATCTCTATACGCTTTGTACATCAAGTTAATCATCAAGCACTAGGACACCCCTCTAGGAACACTGACATTCAAGAATTTCTAAAGGAAATTATTTTTAAACAGTACCCGTGAGACACGCCTTATTCAGTGGTACACTACATAGTCCAAACTTACTAAATCAGAACATCATACAGTTCTAAGTAGTTCAAGGAATTTAAAAACAAAGCACTTATTTTTTGCGGTATCCACACTTAAAACCTCATTTAAAGAGAACATTAAATAAAGAAATATAAGAATGGAAATCAAAATGGTAAATATGCATCTTTAAGTGCCAATCAAGCTATTCTGAATATCCTTTGGAAGATGATATATAAATTATAGCAATAACTCACACATGAGAATTTCCTCAGAGCGGTTAAACCATAGCTAAAAGTTTGTAAGATAGCAGTCTTAATTTCACTTAAGAAGAATAATTGCCTGCAAGTGAAATTATATTTCATTTATATAGTATAACATAACTTTAGCTATCCGTTCTAAAATATCTCAGCCTCTGAGTACTAAGGTTTCTACATTGTACTACAATAAAAGCATTATCTTAAATTAACCTGAAGTACAAATTACGATTCTATGTTCTTATTCCGATCAGATAGAATTCTGCATTTAGAAAACCCTCCGTTCTCTAGGGAAACATATGGTCATGAGTGCTTAAGGAAATATGAGTCATACAATAGGTTGCCTTTTTCAGAACTGCACATATGAGTTTATAATAAGAAAAAAACATGGTGTAATCCAGTATTCTACAGACTTCTGTCATCACAAATATATTTTATCAGAATTTTTCTAAAGAAATTACACATTTCATTAAATTTCACAAATATTCTATTACATACAGCTCCCAACAAAGAAATATTTTGATGAAAGCTATAAAAAATGCTTATGCAAAAAAAGCTGTATCTCATTTCAGAGTTTAGTATTTTACACTTTTAATTTATACTTTGCTACAAGATGTCAGAATCAAGATGCAATACCTATTAGCTGTTCAAATTACCTAACCTGGTAGAGCAGTACTTAAGCTAGTTACAAAAGTAACCTCTACTATAGCTGTCTTTGTAATTGGAAGCCCAGAAAGCATTTCAGAAAGCTTTTCATGGGAGATGTACTGAGTTTATTAATGAATAATGTGATAATTTGATTTTACAAAAAGCAAAGCACTGAAATGTATTCCACTATGTACTTTCCCTCCATACACTATTCCAAATAAGTCACAGGATTCATATATTTGTATATTTGATTAAATTCTTCTATAACCTCTGTTGATGGTCTTTTTATCTATATGTAATAAATCACCACAAGCACACAAGTACATGGATATTCAGATTACATACATATAAATACATCAAAATTTTATATTCGCAGAAAAATCAAATAACAACAGATAGGTAGGACGCATTCCAGAATTTCCTGCCAAGCCTATCTATCCACATATTGTATATGTGAAGATTCACTATATTGAGAATTAACTCCAAAAGTAGGAAACTACCAAAATCTTGACCTTTTTTTATATATGATTACTGCCATATAGAATTATCCCTAGATGTCCAAAGACTAAATATCTAGTATTTAGATATTGGATAAAACTATATTTAAATACTAGACAAAACTACATCAACTAGTTACTGGAAATTAAGATAACATGTCAGGTTCACATTGCATTAACTACTCCAAAGTAACATCTTGTTTTCAAGCTCTTACCCCATAGAAACCCTGAAGCACTTTATCCCTCAAATGCAATTACTCCTTAACCCAAATTAATACTTAGATTCTGCATAGGGAGAAATTATTCACTCTGAATTCTACAAACATCTGCAAATTTTTATTCATTACTAAAATGTTACTTCATCTGACCTTCCATTTTAGTTGGCCATTCTTGTGCAAGCTTATAATAAACTGCTCAAAATGGGATTTTTGTGAGGCATTTATGAATAGCCTATTTCACATGCTTGTAGCCTTTATACAGCATGCTGTAAAAGTCTGGTTTGTAATCCCACTTCAGGCTGCAACATTGTAAACAAGTTATTCACAGTTCTCTCCCCAGCCTAGAGTAGAGAAATACCTTTTTGGCTACATCAATATTGTGAACATTCATTTCATTTCCCTATGCTTTTATGCTTCATTCCAGAAGTTCTCTTATTTTTAGTCATGATCCTTGTTAGTAAATGGATCTACTGACATGTTACAGAAAACTAGAAAGGTCTATCATGACCTAGAACGCAATCCAACCTTTTACAACATACTATTGTTTAACATACATGTTCAGCCTTTTTTTTTGCATTAATTCCAGCCTATCTCTTCACTCTACTGGCTCTAAAGCAAAGAGTTAAAATATATTTTATGATTTTTTAAAGTATGAGTTTTCACATGTTCCTTTCAAAATCAATTAAATAGCTAAAAAAAACCCTAAAATGTATAATATATTCAATTTGATTTTAGTATGCCTCTAAAATCCAGATTTAAGTTCAGATTTTCACCTCTTTCCTTTATGCATAAGCGCTGCTGATTTTATGGTGTTCCATTTTACGAAACTAAACCAGAAAGGGTTCCATTTTCAAATACATTAGACTGCATAGACGTAACACTCTCCCACATCAATTTTATGTTTAAATACTTAGGCAAATTGAATGGAGAGATGATTTATCTTCTCAATGTAATATATAAATGCTTGCTAACATTGACACCAAAACACTAAACTGAAACCGATAAATCTAAGCCTTGGGGAGCTTAGAGCTTAGACTTTGTGCCAGTCTAAGCTGATACAAATGGCCCTTCTAACTGAGGACAGCCTAAAAGCCTTCATTACACTTCTGTATGAGATTTAAAAATATACTGTTTCAGTCTGCCAACCTGCAAAACTTATTAGTTCTGCTGTTTGCTGAAATTTATGTCTGGGCATAACCTATATCTGTTTGTGCAGTTATGTAAATGTACATACATGTCAGCAGTTTGATCTCCCCTTAAACTTCTAAGGTTATACTTTAATTCCAAAATGGCACTAAGAATCTTACACCTACAGAACAGAGCCATGCAGGTTTTCGTAAGCAAATGCTTCCCCATTTTGCAATTCACTTCTTTGTTTATGTTGAAACAGCAAGAATTCAGGGCATTTGCATTGCAAGGCCTATAAGCAAGGACTATAATTTAGGCTCTGGGACAATTTCTGTCAGTTAGGAAAATGAGCTGTTTGATGCCTGCGTTGGGCAGAAATGGCTGTCAGTTTGTTTGGCTGTTTTCATTGTGCATGGTTTTATGAACTCTGCCTTCATCCTGGCCTCTATAGCAAAGTGGCATTAGAAACAGAAGAACATAAAAAAGCTATGAGGGGAAAGCACAAATGTTTGCTTCCTGCAGGCAATCTATTCTGCACACCTACCCAAACGTCCTGAGCTAAGTCTGACGTAGCTCCCCCCCAATAAACCTTCTTGTGACGTTACCGCCTGCATCTATGTAATTAGCACAGAATAGTTGGAGTTCTGCCTGTTTACACTCATTTACTTCAGCATAACCTGCTTTGAGTTTTATACCCTTCACTGAATAATTTCTAGCTTTTGCAACAGGTAGCAGTTCAACAGATGTGTTCAACACTTCTGAAGATACTATTTTTTCTGCCTTTATTTAGATGCCAACAGTAATTTTGCAAGTACCTCAAACTCTGGCACGGCACAAAGTGCCTATGCAAAACTAAAAGTTTCATTTTCAACTATCTTGACTATTGCTGTCCTCTAACTCTCAATACTACAGTAATAACATTTTTCTGTGATTTCAGAAGGTAGTTGGCTGCTTAGTTTCTTTAGACTTCCTGGGAAACCACAGTAATAAAAGTAAGTTAATACACACACACGCAAATAACACTTTTATTTACGTTACCATGACTAGTTGATATCTTTTTAATCAACTTCCTACTGTATATTTTTATCATATTACCATCTTCTTAAAACAGCTTTTTAGGAAGTGACATGAAAATTTATCAGCCTACAGGTAAAGTATACCTACTTGACAGTTATATTTTTCCTCCTTTGATTTAAAAATGTGTGTTTTCCTTTCTCTGTGGGTGAAGAGAATTTTGCATCATATGTACCTACAGTTTTAGTCAGGACCTACCCTTTCTTAACATATGAAAATAGATTGAAGTATCTTAATAGATATTTAATATGTCTTAATATCCTCTATTCCAGTAGATATGACATCCTAGAAAATTAGTCTGACTCAAAGTAACCTTTATAAAAAAATATGCAAATACACTTTTTTCCCCTTAAATAAGACTAATTGGGTAAAGAGACAGTCATCACTGTAAACTGGTCAGAAAATATTTGAAACAGGATACTTGGCCATTTGCATCCAATTTGCTCAAAACACTTTTGGTATTCTGTGGTATCCAATTGCTTCCATGGGAGCAATTACTGAATTGTCTCAATTATTTGAAGGATTCTGAAAAATGTTTTTTATTCATATTTGTAACTATATTCTGTTAAGAAAAAAAAGAAATCAAAGAAAAGAGGATCTGCCATAATACCATAAAATGTATTAATGTAGGAGTCTATCTCTCTGACTGGTGAATAAGGTATGCACAAGTCACCCACATATTACTGGAAGAGCAGACCATCTCTGCAAAATGAATGATCACTTGAATACTATAGATGCTAAAAATAAATGTAGCTACCTCTTTCATGACTAATGCATCAGAAATCTGACACTCAGGAAGCCATCCTTCAGGTTTTTTTCAAACTTCTTTTACATATGGATAACAAGTTAAATAGATTTTGCATTTGTTTGACATTATAACATTCCTACTGAAATATCTTGCAAAAAAAATACAATATACGTAGGAATTGAAAGATATGAAGTACCAGAGTAAAATACACATGATCTTTTATCCTTACACAGGATTTCCATAATAAAGGCAAAGGCGTACAACTCTTTTATGCATGCAGAGGCAATACTGAATGTGGCTGCTTAAGAGCATATGTACATTTTGCAATAGATGTTCAGAGATGATCTATGTAAGATAGTAAGTCCACGCTGAAGAGCAAAACACTGTAGATTTTAGACACACTTTTTCCCATCCATGGATCTACAAAGATAACACTCTAATCCACAGTCTCATTATTTCATATCTCATTCATTCATTCAGAATGCTACCGCAAAGAGAATTTCCTAATCCATTTCTTCAACATCTCTCTACCCTTTTTTAAATCCCCCTTACTGTCTTTCCTCATTCTATGGCATCAGATAAAGGTGCTTCTTTCACCTTCAAGGTTATTCATTAGTTCACCCCACCTCATTTATATATTTCTTCCTGCATGATAACTTGCACTTCTAAATCAGCTCATAATGCTGACCCTTAATTAACACTTGTCAAATTTTCAAACAAGCTGAAAATATTCTTTTCTTAGCGTTAAGGAAAAATGCACTAGAATGTAATTTGCAAAACTAACCCATCATGCTCTTTTAAATTCCCTTTGGAGTGACAGCTTTCCCATGTTTGCAAAAAGATTGAAAATATCTTTCATGAACATTATTTTAAGTCATTAAGCCCAAACAGTCAAGCAATTTTGCATGGGACCTAAGTAAACCACACATCTCGCCATACATTTAGCTTCTTCAGATGACAGGTAATACCTAGTGTTAACATTTCACAGGCAATAACCCATCTATATAAAAAGAAAGATCTGACATCTCCCTCTGGCACAAAACAGAAACAGAAAAAATACAAAATTATTTTATGTTAAAGAGCCCATAAAAATTAGCATTTGTACCAATTGTAGCACACACAAATTTCACTGGTGTTAAATTTTAATATTTTCAAAAGGGCCATTAAGGTCCTGTAAATAATGGAAAAAACAAAAAAAAGGTGATTCTGTTTATAGAACATAAGTTCTATAGAAGCCCATAAGTTCTGCCTCTTCTTAATTTTTTTTCCCTATCTGTATCGACCTGTAATCTCAGGTCATATACCTACATTTTAGGATGTTTAGATTATCACTGGTTAACTTGATCTTTGAATTAAATCATTTTATTCTAGGTTTCAACTCCACCAAATATAACAAGACAGTAATACAATAACAGCAACAAAAATATATAGAATGGCTATAAATACCAAAGTTTAGGTGCTTAGGTGGCTTGGAAAGTAATATATATTTTCTGGTTGTTTATAACTTAAAGATGCATTCCAACAAAAGAATGCTATATTTTACTTTATATAACTAGCCACTGCCTGTGCATGTAAAATTAAACCTATTTTATATCCCCAATGTGCTAAGCGTACTGGAAATCAGAAATTCTTCCAAGGAATAAAGGAGAAAATAAAGTACCTATTTTCATCATCTAATAATGTAACAAATGCAATCAATATTGCACTAATAATGTAACAAATGCAATCAATATTGCAAACCATTTTTAATTTCAAGTTATGTGGGATATTATTAAATCCAACATTAAATATTTTTCATATCAACCATGAATTTATTCCAGTTGTTCTAAAGAAGGAATAAGTTGTTTAATTAGAATACAATTATATTTTCATTAACATAGGATAAAGTCACAATATTGTAAATTCTCTAGATTTGATCCAGCTCCTTCAAAGTCCCAGCAATTTGTTTTATCACGGTGCCAGGATTTTATTAATGTGGATTTCATCAATTACTCAGCAAGCAGTTATTTTTCCTAAGCTATTCTCCAAATTTAAACTTATCAGAATGTATAAAGCATTATGTATACAAAATTAATTTCTTAAAAAAAAAAAAAACTTAGGAAGCTAAGTGTTGCAGAATCATATTTACTAATATATTAATGACAAAAAAGAGACACTCAATATAATAGGTATTATATAGTCAAATGAAATTAAAGCTCAAAGTTCTAGCTAGGAAATAAACTAATATGAAAGCAACTTATTCTTGCATTTCTGCCAACATCCTTAATGTTAATATGATTCACATCATAAACTAAAATAGCTAGGTAATTCCCAAACCAAAGTAATTTCTTTGGAGGAAGAGAAACTGGTGCATGTGCAATACTCGAGGGGTTAATTATCAGAAAGTATATGAACATTTATGAACTAAGCAGAATACATCAGTGTTCATTTTATTTACAAAGTGTACTCAAGTGGCAAACTTCCTTGACTATCATAGCAGGAAGTTTAAAAACAACCTCAACACTACCTTAGTCTGTTTTTTAACATCCTTTTTTCATGCAAATAAATACATAATCATATACAATAATCTTATTTGGTTTTCAAAACATTGGGGTAAGAGTTGAGACAGCTGGTAATATGCCCAGGAAATGAGAAAACTGGGCATCGGACATTAGGGAGGTTCCATCATGCACCTAAACTAAATAGACCAGTAAATTTTGTATTAAAATGTTTAACAGTCTAATAGGGTTTCCTATGGACCCTATACTATACATTATATTATAAATGTTGTGACATTCTGTCTGACTATATTCATTTTTCACACCACTTCTGGGAAGTACTTGATCTATCTTGATTATTATAGGATTAGGAGGAACATACATCTGGGAAGAATCAACTACACAACTGCAAGATAACCAGTTAGACAGCAATTCTGTTGAAAAGCACTTGGCGTTATTATGTATGAGAAGCTGAATATGATTCAACATTGCTATGCTGTTGGAAAAAAAGTCAACCACCAGACTACAATAAGTAAACAGGAGCATAACTTGTTCACTATCTAGTCTTAGCAGCCGATGGCTATCGATTAATTTTGCACATGGGATATAATGAAAGCTATGAACCAAAACTGGAGATGGTTTAAAGGAAAGCAACTAGATTAAAACTCCAAAAATAGAAAATATAAAGAAAAAAAAAGAAATAAAAAAAGAAAACATCTGCTGGGAATAATACAGGCGTAGGTAATTCTGCTTTGAAATCTCTTCCAGTTCTATGATTCTACAGTAATAACAAGAGACTTTTTCTATACAGTTTTAAAATGTATATATAAGGCTTGAAATGCCTTCTGTAGAAAGCAATTTGTAGTTTTTTAAATACTATAGAACTATTCAAGAAGAAAAATACATTGTAAATACAAGACCCTCCTTAATCCAAGCAATTCTGCTAGTCTTCAGAAAATGAACATTATTCCTATAGTGGCGCATTTCTGGCAATATGAACTGACAGGAAAAGTACTTTTCTCAAAGTAGTCTCCTGTCATAAACCAAAACTGCTCTTTTGGCAACTTTACTGAAGTCAACATGTCCCAGGTGACCACATTATCTGCTACTAGTTTATAAGCAGCAAGCATGAATGTAACATTGTAGCATTCAATGTAGCATTCCTAAGGAATATCAAACAATCTCTACTGAGATTGAAGGAAACTAGTCAGAAAGTAATCAAAAGATGGTCAAATTTGTGAGATGATTTTAGTGAAGATTTTGTGGTAGGCTTTGCTTGCTTATATCTATTTCTTTTTATTTGTATGTTTTATATAAAGATATATAAGTATAAATATATATTTATTTATATGTTTTAATACTTAATGCAATATTTTGGTTTCTTCACGTCCTTGAGGTGTTTGCTATTATAACTTTCTTCTGTATTTTAGTAAGCAGCAGTAATGGAAAACAGAAATTTACTATCTCAGTAATTTTTATAGAGTATGCTGTATTTACTCCTTGTTAACTGATGAAAATAGATGGTTCATTCATGAAATGCATAGTGTTAAATATCATTGAAGCATTATTCTCCTCACATATGGGAAAGACTGTAAACAATGTAAATGTATCAAAACACCTATCTTAAGTGTATGTTGTTTTTATTCTCACAGACAAAAGCAGATTATGCCTAAACAATCTTGGCCTAGAACATCAGTGCATAAACAAACAGGAATTGCCTATAAATTATAGTTTATAGCCAAACAGAAAGAAAGGAGATAATCTCCTGGATCATGTGATACATATGTACCAATTCTCAGTACCATCTTGTCATTAGATTAGTTAGAACTGATATGTTATTACAATTTTATTTGATGATATTTCAGGCATCTATATGAGTGTGTGTGTTTTTGTGTGTGTGTGTGTGTGTGAGAGAGAGAGAGAGAGAAAGAAAGAGAGATGAAGAACACGTGCATCTCCAAAAGAGCATCTCGGTCTTAAATCTGTGATGCTCTTTATTTGATGTTATACCGATCCATAGAACAGTTGGACAGAACTTTTAACCTTCTTCCATTTACTAGCCTCCTCTCCCATACTTTCTTACCAATACCACCTCTTTTTTTTAACTCCAAAGTATTCATTTTGATAAACATTCCCCTCACTGTTCCCTGAGAAGCTAATTGTTATCTTGGAATACTCAGTTCTATTTCATTTTATGAATAGAAAGAAAATGAAAATAAAAGGAGTTGATTAGGTTAATGAGAATATGAGTTTAGAGGTAATAATTAAAAAAAAAATAATGAAAGTGTCCAAAATATAAAAGGTAATTTTAATAGTAGCTACTCTTATTCTCATCACTTATTATGGTCAGCTGCTGTAAGAAAGGTTTAGACTGCATCCCAAAATGTAAATGCGATAACCTATGTTGATAACTGAGTGATGTCCATCCAGTGGTTTCTTAGTTTCAACATTTAGCAGGAAATTTTCCGCTCTCTATTGTAACATTTTCCAGGAGAAAAGGAAGGATAAATTACCATACATTGTCTTCAACTGTTGCAGATTCTGAGCACAACTTTACAGCACTTCATATTCTCCTGAAATAATCTGGTCTCTTTTCTTTTTTAAATATAAACTTATATTTTTTCCTTGACTTTGCATGTGTGTGTTTAAATATGTACATATATGCACAGAGATTTTTAATGTAGCTTTTTGATTCATCTCCAAAATGTGAGGTTAGGCCAGAGGACAGATGCTTCTTTTATACCTTTACTTCCCTTTGGGAATGTATCTTTATGACTCTGCTTCAGAAAGAATGATAAAACTAAGCTAAGCTATTGTTCCAAATATATTAAAGTTTCTAGTAATTTTTAAGACCTCAAAGAGGGTTTTTTTTTTTTTTTGGCTTTTCTTTCCTCTGCAGATGTCAACTGTTTGAGTCGAGGTCCTCAGAAGTTTTCCTACAATGTATGGTCCAAAAGAGCAAATGGACCTGTTTTTTTAGGGAGGCCCAATTAGGAAAAATCTTTTGGAAGAGGTTTTAGAGACAGCAGTAAAAGGAAACAAAAGAATTGAGTTCCAAGGCCCATTTATAAGCACATACTAAGTTAAGTGGGCCTTTGATCTTGGCTTATTTATCATCAGTCATCAGTCTATCACAACAGGTATGTCCAAAGGAGAAAAAAAAAAAAAAAAAAGAGGTATCAAGACAAACACATCTGCCCTTGGAGAAAGGATGAGAGCACAAATAGCATATTGCAGAGGACAGCTATTTTTCTTTAGGGCATTACTAGAAAAATACTCAGAAGCTATGCTGTAGATACTGTACTGTAATACGTACCCTTTTTAAATAACTGGAAACTAGACAGACGTAGATTTATACAGAATAGCAGACTCATGATTAAACCAAATGATTAGTCTGAAATCTTCAATAAAACCTTACAATTCCCATCAAAATAACCCTGCAGGAAGCTTTAAGCCAACAGTCACTGGAAAGATATAGAAGCAGAGATGGATACAACTGAAAAGAACTTGGAAATGAACAATAGTGGGATATCTCCTTGCTGTCAGTAATTCACAGATTTTGCTGTGGCACTGTAACCTTTGCTATATATAATTTAAGGCTTTAAAACATCAAAGAAGAGAATATAGACAAACAGAATTTTAATATATTTTACTTTTAATTCCTATTATCAAAGGGTATATAATATAATATATTATCACCACTGAATATCCACCTTAAACTGGCACTATTTCATGTAGTTTCTCTAGATTTCCAGTAAAGCTTTGGTTTTGATCCAGACATAGTGATGATCTACTATATCACCAAAAAAAGAACCTTCCTTTTCAGAAATAAGCTGCATTTTTGTTTATAGAATGAAATACTTTAGCAATGCTCTGATTTTCTGGATATTGAGAGGGCTTTGCCTAACACTTTTTATTCGTGAAATTCCTGCCTTTCACTGGCAAAAAATTCAGTCTTGGAATCTGTCCATCAAAACTATATACATAGCAGTCAAATGGTTCTGCCCTGTTTTTGGACCTATGCTTTCCCAGCTTCCTCTCACATTTACACTTCTAACACATCAGTATATTCTCACAAGTTTTCCAATCATCTGCTATCTCCAAAATCTTCTCTAACGGATGAGTACAGTGTAGCTAAAATGTTTTAATTCCTTTTAAAATAACTCCTATAAGAAATTTGATAAGGCTCTTTTAGAGTTTTAGGTAGAATTACCATCTGAATTACCCCTCAATTATGCATCCTAATGGCCCAAGAGAGAGGCTTATAGAAGATGAGATGAATGTCACAGAGGTGACATCATGACTCAAGAAACCACTCCTTGGACAGATGTCTCCAATAGTACTTAAATAATGTTGCTATATTCAAATCTGTTTTAAAAATGCTAGAAGAAAAAATGCATTATATAGCTGAGAAATAAATTAGACAATTATGTTAATAATTTTAAGGTAGACATTACATAGTACTGTCTATAATAAAAAGGATTTACATCTCAATTAATCTCTATTTGGTTATGATGGTCTGCTAAATTACCAGATTTCATTCATTCATAGAGAACTTTAATCCAACAGTATTTATTAACTTGCGGAAATTCTTTGTATGTTTGAAGGTTAGCATATGCCAATTATTGTAACATCTTGGTGCCAGTATTTCTTAGTAGTAAACAAAGCAACAAAATGCTGCCAGACAAGTAAATGACAATATTCTTTATTATTATTACCATCACAGAGACTGCTACTAAATTCTGAGAACAGTTTCTATTGACTTGTAAGTTTAAAAATATTAGTCTTCCCTTTGCTAGTTTGGGTAGAAGTAGATAGGACATACTAGGTCAAGAGATTCTCAAACAAAACAAGAATAGAATGAGTTTTAGAATGGAAATAATGGTTCCATTTTCTTGGAGCAGGCATCAGATTTTTGGCAGATGCTATGGTTGTAGCTACAGAAACCAAGAGTTTATCTAGCCAAATCATAATTGTGGTATGCAGTATCCCAGATTTCAGAATATCAAGAAATTAACACACAGAGCATACTTCTAATAGAGAATAAAGACTCTGGGCCACCAAAATATTAAGCTCCATTGAATCTTGGTTATTATTTTGGTTTCTAGATCCCCCATTGAGTGGAATAAAATAAAATTCAAGGGAAAAAATGGTATTTGTGGTATCTCTGCATATAAGCAATAAAACACTGTATGCTACACTGTTTGAGACAGTACGATACAATGAAGGGAAAGGGAGAGGAAATACTTTTTCTTGCAGGGACAAATTATAACAGCCACTTAATAAAGTACAATTTTAAAATAGACAACATTAGGGAATGAGCACAAGGCTTATTGAATTACAAGGAAAACATTGCCTTCCCTCTGTGTAGCACTAGGCTTATTCAATTGCAAGGAAAACACTGCCTTCCCTATGTGTAGTTGTTTATATATAAATAAAGACGAAAAGTTGGTTTCAGAAACCTAGATCTATCCTCAAAAAATGATAGTCTGGAAAACCAGGTAGAAAATGTCTGAGATATTAGGATGTATCTTAAAGATATAACATCTTGGGAAATACCACAACTAGTGGAATTAGGACATATGGTATTTCTCTAGATTTTCCTGTCTGAAATAGAACATAATAAGATGATATGGCAGGATGATTTAATTGACATATGACTAATTGCCGGCCTTTAAAACTGCTAAGCTTTCTTTTTTAAAAATGCTAAATTGTAAATATAGCCCATGCAATAATGAAGTTACGTGAAAAACAAATAGAAGTACATGAAATGTTTAAAGATAATCAGAATATCAGCTCCATTTATTACACTGAATGGTTTTCGTGATGAAGTGAAAACTTTTTTGACTTGAAATATTTATTTCCCAATTCCACTAGCACTGCTTATGATTAGACAGTACCCTTCATTTTGTGATCCTAAAGTCACTTTAACATAAATCTGCAATGACTGCACTTCTGCTTATATTTTACACATGAGAAAACAATGGCACAGAGAGATTATTTGATTTGCCCAAGACCACCCAGTAAACACATGGCAAGAAAGAGATCCCAGGTCAGTGGGCTCCTAGTCCCAAATATCTGCTTGACAACCCTGTCTTCTGCATTGTTCTTGTGTATATGAATTCAGATCAGTTTCAGATTAAGAAATACAGGAATAATCTTTAGCATTATGATGAGCAATTGATTCTGATGTATGTTATTTCTAATGAATTACTATTGTGTTCCTTGAAAAAATACAGCACTATACTAAATCCATGCATATCTATATCTACAAAGATACAGTGATAATTATACAGAGACAGAGAAAGCAATAAATTGATATTTATAAGTATACCTTATATTCTGAAATAGAAGTTTGCTGGTTTTCAAATATCTACTTCAGTTTATAATTTGTGATGTTTCTTTTTGTGTTTTAAATTTTCATTCTCTTCAGTTTGGATAATAAGGCTTTACTAGACTTTTAATTCTGATTTCAGCATTAAAGCAATTGCTTGTTCATATTTCTCTTGCAAACTATAACTGTTGCATATTTTTTAAGTTTTTGCATAACTTAAAACAGAAGAAACTTCAAAGTTGTATATTTAGTTGCTGAAGTGTTCCTTTACATTTTTCTCTGAGGTTTTAAGAACTATGACTTTTTAGATCAAAATAAAATAAATTTGGGGAAACTAATTTTGTATAGGTAAATTTTGCATATTTGAACTAATAATGTTTAATACTATCCATAATACATGTTGTGTTCTACATATAAGAACACAGTACACAGTTTTATACTGTTTCTATACAGTTTTTCCCCACTCCCTCATGTTTAGAACAGTTTGGGGTTTTCTGAAAGAGAAATTATCATCCTAGACCTCACATCCATGGGAATCCATATAAGCTCTAGGAAACGTTCCTCTGACAAACAGGTTAAATTATTTAGAAATATTTAAAATGTTAAAATGAAAAAGAAATTGAACTATATAAAAAAGTCTGGTGTCTTGTTGGGTTGTTTTTACAATTTGTGTGTTATACAAGAATACTAAGATGATATTCTACTTTGCATTTTGTGAAGAAAAGCAATATTGACCCAGAACTTGGGATGAAATGCCTGGAAAAAACAGTCTTTTCTTAAATTTCATGAATATATTTATAAAACAATTTGTTACAATTTGTTCACTTTGTTTTTGTGTATTACAATTATCTGTTGCATTGAAAATGTTTAACTGTGGGAAATTATTTTTGCTAAGAAAAAATGGAACTGTCAATTTTATGAGCTTCTTCAAGCCACTTTCCAAAAAAAGAGTCACACCTAAGTATTTTCCTATACTATAACAAAAAATAGCAACCATTTGCCCTTTTAAAGCAAGATGGCTTGTCAGAACAACATTTTTGCACTAATAAAAAGAAGATTTAAAAGAAAAGAAATAGTGTTTATAGAGAATTTCCAATTCCTGTTTAAATAGACATCTTAAGAATAATAATTGAAATTCCAAAATGGCACAAAACCTAACAAAAAAGTAACATAAGTACATTTCCTTCTCCCTATGACTTATCATCCCGTCAATATCTAATCATTAATGGAAAAACATCTGAAATATACTCAAAGCAAGCATTATGATTTGCAAAAATTAAACTTCTTTGTATTCAGAAAACAGAAATGCACTCATTCTAAAAGACTGAAAGCCCTAGATGCTGCATGTTTTGTCTACAAAAGGAACAGGAATATATTGAAAAGAGCATTAAATTGAACAATAGTTTATTCCAGAAGCCTGTGATTTGTTCTTTCAAATCTTACCTAGTAAAAAAATTAACATCATTAACTTTGGACAAGCATGAGTTCACACAAGTGATATAAAGGTATAGCAAAAGAATGGCCGCTTGAAAACCGAAGATATTAAAAGATATATTTTAATGAATGTTAGTGTAAAAGTATGGCTCAGATTTGGAATTGCTGAACTTGTTTTTTTACTTCTCAGTCATACACAAATTAGAAATTAAGCCAACATTAGAGAAAGAATAAAAACTGCCAGAGCATATTCAGGTGTTTCCCACTCAGATTTACGGACAAGGCTACATACTAAAAAATACAGTGTGCACCACAGAGACACACAAAGCAATCTTTGTTCAGAAAGGGGTCTATTATTTATTCATCGAGCATATCATGCTACAAAAAAAAAATTATCTAGGAAATCCAAAAACGAGAGGGTAGCTGAGTATTAAGTATCGCCCCTCAGCTCTCAGCAGAAACCACATTCACAGTTCCGACATTCAGACATTCACCATGTCCGCTCACTACTCAAACACAAGCGTGTGGCTTTCCACCGAGAGGAAGTGGTTGTAGCTACTAAAATTGAAAACAGAAAAATACACTGAGCGATCAGGCACAAGTTCCTCGTGATTCTGGCCGAGAATTTGGGTTTAAAGCAGATGTGTGGGATAACCATCAAAGGCAAAATAGCCATTGGCGAGCTACGTGCCGCAAAATAAACCTAGAGCTCGTTTATCGGGGAACAATAGACTAGTGAGCGAGGGACTCCTCCCTCTGGCTAAGAAACCATTAGCTTATTTCCTCCTCCAGCTCATTCATCCAGCTAGCGCCGTAGCGCTCCTTGTTTTAACTTGGTGTGTGCGATCAGCGCTCGATTTTCGTCCTCTCAACGCCGCCCCAGCCCTCGCAGCTCCCGGGGAGCACCTGGAGGGAGGTGCGGGCAGCGGAGCGGGGCCGGGCGGAGAGGGGGGGCGGCGGAGCGGGACCGGGCGGCGGCGGAGCGGGGCGGCGGCGGAGCGGGGCGGCAGCTGCTCGCCGGTGCGGACGCGGTCCTGCTCCCACACACGTGTTCAGCACTCGCCTTAAGACGCACCGACAGGCGCGCGTAGGACAACGAGTCGGTGCCCCCCGCCCTACGCGGTCCTGCGGGGCCCGGGGATCGCGAGCTGCCCCGCGGCCCCTTCCCCACGCACGGCTCCAGTCCCACCTTCCTTCGGGAGCCTCTTTCCTCCTCCCACCACCGCAGTGAGCGGCTCCGCCGGACCGGGGGACGCCGCGTTCCCGCACCCGCGCCCTGCCCGGCCCCCGGCAGCCCCGGCGGGCTGGAGAGCGGCCCCTGCTGCCGCCCCCGCGCACGCCCGGACAGAGCGAGCGAGGAGTGCGGGGCCGAGCCGTCGCCTACCGTCGCAGCCCCTGGAAGGAGGAGGGCCAGGACATCCGCGATTTCTTCAAGCCGGGCCGGTGGCCGATCTCCACGGCGTACGAGGCGCGATCCATGGCACGGCAGTAGAGGTAGCGCTCTGTGTCCGAGTAGCCGCGGTGCCTGACGCGCGCTCCGGTCGGGCAGCGGCCTCGCGAGGCGGGCGGCGGCGCGGGCGGCTGCTGGTGCTGCAGGAAGTGGTGCTGCCGCAGCTGCGGCGGGTAGTGCTGCTCGTGCCGCCACAGATGCTTGGGGGCCTGGAGGCTCCCGCCGCAGGAGCCCTCGCCGCCGCCCGAGCCCTCGCTGCCGCCGGGCGGCGCAGACAGGGCACCGCCGCGCTCTGCCTCCATGGCCGCGTCCTCCTTCCCCGCAGTGGCGGGGAAACTGTGCTGAAAAGTTGGACAGCTCCTGTCGCGCCGCCCCTCGCCGGCGCTGCGAGCCGGGAGGGCCGCCGAGCCGCGCGGCGCCGCGGGAGGAGAGGCGGGGAAAGGCGGGGGAGCGGCGCGGGGGGCCGGCTTCCCGCTCGGAAATGTTTAAAGGGAGGCTGGGGGCGGGTGTGGTGGAGAGCGGAACCCGCAGCCGGGGCCGCCGAGGGGGCGCCCTGAGAGCGTGAGCGGCGCCGCGGGGCTCGGCCGGGCGGCCTGTCCCAGGGGCTGAACGAGCCTCCCCTCCCCTGCGGCCACATTGCTCGCACTGAATCTCACTGATAAGTTTGCAGGGGATTAAATGCCGACTCTTAACTCCAGCCTCAGCTCCTCCTCTCGCTCCCCGTGTCACCCTTCCAACCTTTGCCATAAGAGGCTCGGAAATGGTATCTTCCCAAACTGCAATCCTCCCTGGGTCTGCCATCTTCCCCGAAAATTAAGCCGTCTCCCCACGGCGAGTAATGCCAGCTGTAAATCAAGGAAGATTTAGTTATAGCAAGGCTGAGCCCGCTGCCTGAGCAAAGCTTTTCCGCTATAAACAACTTTTCCATTAGAAATGAGTTTTAGGACTTTGAAACTACTGTAGAAAATTCACCACAAGATTACCAAATCTACCAAGCAGGAACTTCATCCTAAAAAAAAAAACACTTAAAAAAGAATTATTTTATATTTCAAATTATTTTGCACTCATATGCCATGAATATTCCACTATAGATTTAAATTTTTAGAATTAAATTGTATAGATTTTACTTTTCTTAGGGAGAACTTACCCCACACAGTATGTGTGGTAATACTATATCATCTAACACTCCTTTATGCTTTTTCCACAATATTTGACTATAATGGCTACCTTTCTGACAAAATATAAAAGAGAAACTTGCAAGCATCCATGTGAAAGCCATCAGGACATTATTTGTGAGGTCTTTCTATTCTGTTTGCCAGAATATCAGCTGTAAGCAAGTGGGAACCCCACACATCTCTCTCTCTCTATCGAATATACACCTTCTTATAAGACTTAGACTTCCAAGAAGACATCTGCTCATTAGACTCTTCTGATTGACTTCATACACATCTTCAGCTTGCTCTATACAGTTCCTCTAAATAGTTTCTCTAAGTAGTTTTTGCTTTACTTTTTCTACTTCCTTCTCATGTTTACAATCATTTTAAACTTCATACATTTCTTTCTACATTTCTTAATTTAATGTAAATGGAAATATACACCCATGTCAAATCATTTATATGTTGATGCATTTTATTTTTCCATTCTCCAACTCACAACTCATTCTTCCTGCCCAGACACATAGAGCTCCTTCAATCAGGATTCAACCTCTGAGCATGTACCTCCAAAATAATGTCACTCTCCCCTTACTGGGCAAAAGTTCCAGGCCTGGCTTTTCCAAGCTGACAGCACTTCCCTAGTAAATACTGCTAAGCATCAGTCATCTCCTCATTTCTTCTTTCCCACCTCTTTGGACGCTACTCAACCAATTTCAGGCAAGATAATAAGTTGTGACAAATACTGTGAAAAGTGGGAAAGATCCAAATTTGTGTTTCCACTGAAGGAAAGGTTATAGCTGGTAAAGCTCACCCAATTATCAGTTCCAATTGCCCTGCTATGTATCCAGTCATACAAGACTAATTCCAAAGCAGGCGCTTCTTTCGCAGCTGGTAGGGGAGATGGGAGCAGGCAGCAACAGTTTTGACAGCATGTAGAGGAAATGAGCATTGGAAGAAGATTAAAGGAACAAAGATTAAAGTGGGGTGTGAGGAGAGAATGGAATGCAGTATTGAAGACAAATGGGATAATTGCAATATGGGGTGTAGGTCTAGAGGATCCATTAAAAAATAGAAATAACTTTTTTTCCCTTCTCTTTGTCTCTATTTCCATGTTGTACTATGACTGTTGTACACAATCACCATTCCCTCCTGTGTCATAAAATCAGACATAGCTTTTGTGAGTAACCCTATGACTTCACAGAATCATAGAAATGTTGTTTGAAACTGATCTCTTGAGGTCATCTGTCCAACCTCCTGCTCAAAATAGTCCTGTCATCAATACCAGATCACATCAGCCATGGCTTCCTCTGAGCCTCAAAAGTCTCCAAGGACAGAGGACCCCATCTCCCTGGGTAACCTGCTCCGGTGCTGCACCATATTCCTAACAGAAAAGCTCCTCCTGATGCTTAACCTGATCCTCCTGTGCCCAAATCGGTAGCCATGGCCCCATGTTATACAGTAGGCCACTACTGAAAAAAAGCTTTCTTTTACTGTCCTTTGTAACTGCCTTTAAAGCAGTTGCAGGCTGCAATTACATTGCATTTCATCTCCTCCACACTGGACTAGATACATTCAGCTTCCTTAAGCTGTCTTCATCACTCTTGTGCTCTGGGCCCCAGCCATTTTTCTTGCCCTCTCCTGGACCACCATCAGTTCCTTTGACCTGATGGCCGCAGTCACTATGGCATGCACTTTGCCTTATTTATGATGAACATGCACTGTTGGCTCATATCCACCCTGCAGTCCATGGAAACCCCTAAGTCCTTTTCAGCAGGCTTGTGAGCCAGCCACTCACTGTGCAAGTGGCCTGTGCAAGTGCTTTGGGTGAACCCATCCAGGTGCCCAACCCTACACTCCTCCTGTGTTACATTTCTCTGATTAGATGCCTTCTCTGAGCCTGCACCTACAAAAGCTAATTCTCTCTGATCAGGGTTTCAAGGGAACAATCAGATTAATTATTCTGGATGCCATACTTTCACCTTAACTGGTCCAGACCGTCTTTCCCTCCCCAGCAGCTAACCTGTTTCTGCCAGTTAAATGGTTCCTCTGATCAATCTCTCATTCAGTTTTGTGAAATGATACACCTTAACAAAATTAATGCTAAGTTAGAGCCAATCAAGCCACTAGTTACATTAATAGACCATACAGATGGTAACCTCCCATGCAATAGAGATGCTAGAAGATCATCTTTATTCAAATTGCACCTCACAAAGCCAGATCAGCTTCTGTGATCATGCCCCTTATTTATTACAGGATTACTCAGGTTTCATTTAAAACAGTCTTCATAATAAGCAAGTGAAGTGCATATATGGAATTCAGTAGACCTTAACTATAGCACTGGTTTATGTCATTTATATACCTACTTTCTACTTTGTAACTGTATAGACAATAATGAGTTTTTACATTTACATGGTGTTTTTCATCCACTTCATCCAACAGCACAAACATGGTATCACTACCTCTAGTTACAGAAGTGGAAATTGCAGTTTAGGGCAACAGCCATTACACAGTACTAAGGCAGAAGTGCAATTATAATTAAATACCCGACTTTCATTCCAGTCAACTATAATCTTTATTTTTACCTTTACCTTTAAAATGTATGTGTACGATCAGTTGTTTTTTAGACCAATGTGCTAAACCACTGCCAGAATATTTTGTTCCTACGTACAAAATATTTACACTTCCCTATGGTTTTAATGGGACCTGCCAGCTTTATCTTAAAAAAAAAAAAAGAGAGAGACCATGATGCGTTTTTGACAATATACCCAATACGCAGTCAAGGTGGATTGTTTTTTTCTTGACTGCCTAGCTTATTTCACCACAAAATCCTCAAAAGTACAAAATCTGCTGAAGACTCATTAGCAACAGAACATTCTACATTTGAGAGTTGTAACTGAAAATGATTTAGAAAAATGCATTTATTTTTCATTTTCCTGGAACTTGCCTGAGCCTCCTCACAGGAGAGTGGAACCTCCCCAGTGACTTGAGGCTTGAATATGAGAGCTGCTGCTGCAGCTGTAGCAACCCATTAGCCTTGTATTAGCGTCTCTGAGCTCTCTGGGTGAATCACACTTAAATGCATAGAGATCCGTAAAGTAAAATGCAGCATTTTACCTCAAGAAAAATTGCCATTTTAAGTTAGTTAGGATTCTTAACCTTTCACACCTCTTTTAAAAACATGGCCATGCTTTCAAGAAATACTCAGAAAAATAGAGAGACTATAGTGTCCAAAACATACCGATTTTGTTTGCTTTTGTATCATTGTTTACAAAAGTTTTGACAATATTTTTAAGTCTCTGCTCAGCTTATGATGGTAGCATTAATAGTCTACTAGACGAACTGCTGTATCTCTTATTCCTTCAGAGTGGTGCTGCAATTCTTAAGGGAGATGTCTATGTATCACAGGAAGAAAAGTAATTTTGACATACAGAAATAATTGGAGACAAGTTATTTTCTCTCTTCATTTCCTGTGATAATAATGACATGCCATTCCTACAAACCACTATATTTTATCTATGGTTGAATATAAGGAATGTATGTTATCTAAGTGCAGAAGAAATGGTTCAAAATTGAGACAAAAATATAACTTTAAAGGTCAATGCATTAAAGAAATAACAAGTATAATGAGATCAGAAAGGGAAACATGAAGCAATTTAATGAGGAAGCAAGTAATAACTACCCATTCCATGTCAAAGATGATCCCTCTATAGTTATTTTATGTGGTGACAATATGGTAAATAAAATGGGATAAGCTCACTTGTAGTGTGTGTACAAGAAATGAACGAATACTAAAAGATCAAAGTTAGAGGGTGTTAAATTTTATTTACTGATATTTTCCACTGACTACAGCACCATTTTTAATCCTGTCATGATTCAGCACAGTAGCACTTAAGACACTGTACCATATTTTACATATAGGCATAAAGTTTCATTAAATCCTTTAAAGTCCAATAAGCTTGAAATTCAGATACAGTGGACAGTCAGTAAACTAACTGTTCATATCAATCTCTTTATCATGTCTGACTCATGAAGGAAAAACACATTTCTGCTTCTAGAAATGGAAAAGGAATTCAGTAGATCATCATTATATAAAACAATTGAAAACATGAATTATTGAAGAGAAAAAAAGTGCTTTGGAAAGTAGAGGTCTGATTAAATATAAAAGATGTTGTTAGATGCAGAACTATAAATGACAGCAAAAGAAAATAGTACAGGAACATATCAGTACAAGTCTCAATCCAATTGTAGAATATATTTACATTAATCATGAACTTATTTACAATTGCAAGCAACAGGACAGTTATGGTAAAAGCAATGCCTCAATTTCAACATACATTGTGAAATCTTATTGAAGAGAAAAATCAATAATCAATAGCTTTTGTTGAATGCCTTTTGAAAATTATGGAAAGATTTCCTAATTTAATTCTACTAAAATTACCATTACCGTGATAATAAAAGGAAATAATCTAAACCTGTATCTAAACCTATCACCTATTAGGTACATTGTTTTTCCAATTTATAGAAAGATTTTCCTTCAGACAGTTACCTGTGGACTCACATTTTGGATACAGTCTGTTAGTGAGGAAATAACATTTCCACTTTGGAAGAAAAAAATAATTATTTTAGTAGCCGTCCAACACATTGTCTTCTATAATTAAGCATAATGAAAATGCTTATTTTTTTATGCTATATATGGCATTTTATTATCCTACATGTGGAAGACTTTTTTGCATGTTATAAAAACCTTCTCTGTGTTCAGTCACATTTAATTCAAAGATCTAATTTTCTTAAAACAGGTGTGGTATAAATAAAAAAATAATCCTTAGTATAAAGTAAAATATAAATCCATTTAAAACTTTTACTACAGTACAGACTGCAGCATGGCTTTTGGAGTGTGCACACAAGCAGAGCCAGCAGTTCCTTGTGAGCACAAAATTCTCTTGCAGAGAATGTGTGTGCTGAAAGGATTTTTCTCTCGACACATCAAAATCTCTATCGCAAAAGCACAGTCTTTGCTATAGAGTTTGTTCTGTATATTAAGGCACCGACTTCAGTCCTGTAAACTACATTTATCACAAGCCAGCCATGCAGAGAGAGCTATCCTAACACACAAAGCTATTCCTCTTCTCTTGCCCAGGTAATTTAAAATCCGAGGAACAGTGTGTTTAAATACTTCCTGTGCTCAGTACTTCCAGGTACACAGTTACACATAGACAGCTAAAGCCTTGGCTTCCCTTCCACCAGCCTGATGCAGAGCTCTGCTCAGGAGCTGACTGAGATGAAAGGCATTTCACACCCACTAAGATCACAATTTCATGTAACCTCCTACCTGGAGTAAAGAGCAAAGGCTCAGTCTATCTCAGAAGCAAACTAAAAATCACAAGCTTGATTCTCCCTAGCACTATATAATTACTGACTGTAAAAGGGGACAGATCTTAAAAACATTCCCTTGCCTGTCTTGATTTGCAGCTGGCGAAGGAAACAACAGAAACAGTTATTACTTTCCAAGTTGGATAGCTCAGGCACAAGAGAGGAGGGATTTAGCACAGTCAGTGCTCTTCCCACTTCCTCCTCGTACCCATATGGGCAGATTAAAGGAAACAGACTCCCAGAGACTGACACTGGGGAGTTTCTTAATTTTGTAGTGATAGGGGATAGCACTACTCTGGTTTGAACCTTGTTTATGAATAATACTGCAGCTACATGTCATCCATTTTTCTGGAAAATCACAGTGTAAAAGTCTAGCCCATTTCGATAAAAGGTCTGAATGATAAAAGTACTTCAGCTTATTTTCCAACTTATCACTTGACATATTGATCTGCTTCCTTCAAGCAGAGGAACATGGGTGGCATCCGTGCTATTTTGTTAATGGTACATTCACATGAAACATAATGAATTCAGTTTGCAGTGATTTAGGAGCACTTCATTCCTATGAGATTTGCACAACATTAAACCCACTTAATTTCACTGAGTTCTATAAAAAGGAAAATGTTCAAGTTAAAAGCAAAGTTCATTCAATCAGAGTGAGTTTCACTCAGATCTCAGTGAAAAAATCATGAAATTATACTATCTTAACAAACATCCTGATGAGAAATGTTAAAAAAAGTGTTTAACTAAACTGCAATTCAGATGAGCTTTGCATGATTTTAGGTTTTACCAATCTCTTGAACAAGTTGCCAGAAAATTCAAAAACAACATTCAAAAGCTAAATAGCTGAAAAGTAATTAGGTGCAGTGGTCTTCATAAAAAAGCTATTGTACTTGAATTTTCATTTATAAAAGCAATATTTTTTCCTACACAGAAAGCAGTTTGCCTTCCAACCTCATCAAATTAACCATAAAAATAGCTTGTATATACTAAGTTTGCAATGCTGCATTAAACTGTGCTTCAATACTAAGGCTAGCATGTATACACCAGCTACAATAATGCTGCATCATTCCCTAAAATCAGAAGTCCAATTCCTAAAAATAATCATATATGAATTTTCTATGAGGCAGAAGTTTAAAAAGAATTAATCTTCCCTCCTGTTCCTCTCATTGCACTCAACATCATAGCATGAGCTTCTAGGTGATCTGATTCACCATGGCCCTGATTCATGCACTGTTCCTTCTCCACTCCCTGTCAAATCGTTGCTGTTGCCATCTGATATGCATATGTAAAGGTGTATAGAAAAGAATTATTGCCAGGTTCCTCAGTGCCAGTATAAATGTTACAACTCACTTATTTTCTACTAGAATCCCACTGGAAGAGATTTGTAACCATCAATACTTGGGTTGACAAACAATTTATCTTCTGCCTTAGCCTGATCAATGCCCACTAAAGCATGGGAAAGATGCTGCAGGAAACAAGGGTTTGGGATGTTTTTTGTTTTTGTTTTTGTTTTTCACAGAGCTCAGAGGGCTTTGCATTTGCTTGGTTGGAATAAATTCCTCCCCAACATTCCTGCTGCTCCCATCGACCTGGCCCAGTGCAATCAGGGTGCATTAAACATGCTGTTGAAAAGGGATAAAGATGGGATTAGATATGCAGGAAGCTACCAGTGCCTAGCAGCTGTCATTTGAAGTGTGTCAGGATTAATTTGGAGGGTTGTGGGTCTGTATTTTTTAAAGTGAATCCTTCAAAGAAACATTCATGTATTCAATATCAGAAAGGAGCTCATGAACAATACAGCAGATTCCTGTATACATAAAAAGATGGTCCTGAATACATTCCCCCAAATCTATGTAATCTACATTCTTGTAGGAAGCATTGAATACTGCAATATTCTGCAAGCAAGAAAACAGCTCAGACTTCAGGGAACCAGTACTAAGAGTGCCATTGATCATTTAGGCAATGAAATAATCTGGTTTTAATCTTATTCATGACAGATAGCTAATATTCATTTAATGTTGACGTGAAACCACCAACTATAGCTCGATACTTTTTGATTTCTCTGACTGAGATATAGTCCTGGGTGAGAAATCATAATTCACTTACTGCTTTAATTACTGAAATAATTGCTGACAGTAAATGCAGTCATAAATATAAAAAAAAAACAAAGGGGAAAAAAAAAAGAGCTGTGAGGGCTGCTTCAGCTGCAATTGGCAAGAAAAGATAAACACACTGGATCCCTCCCATTCCAAGTGAAGTTCATATTCTTACTTAGTCTTACATTATTCTGTTGGTAACGACAGTATTCTTGCCTTGTTTTCTTTTCTCCACGTTACCTTTTCTACAGCTTGTTGCTTTTTTAATAGATTAGCAGAAGTGACAAGCCATCTTGGCTGTCAAGTGCATCATATAATAGATATGTTTTAGTAGCTGTGTAGCTAAACAGCGTGATACAAGGCTTGATCTTTCCTACAGGAAATACTATGCCTAAGAGGAATGGTGATAATTTAAACAATTTTAATTGCGTCATTTATTTATTCTCATATTATTCTTCAGTATTCCTCTTTGGACATTTTATTGGCCTTGACACTAGGTGGAAAACTGGTAGCATAGCTTGTCCACATGATTTCTCAGCTTGTCTGACTGCACCTCTAGGCAAAGCAATTACCCCAGTTAATCTTGGCTAATAAATTCAACTCCTTCTGTGCAATACAGGGTGAAAAAAATTCTCCAGATATACACTCCACTGAAAAATCTGAAGGTAAGGGATTGATTCTAAGATCTCTATTTATATACATATGGATATTTAATTTATTCTAATTTACAGTTAAACAAACGAGATAACATGCACTGAATCCCATGTGTTAAAAGCTGCTAGTCCAACCTTCTGAAACCACACCAGTGGTCAGCAAAGACTTATTATTGCATTTCTACATAGGAATCAAAGCCAAAAGGGGGCACTCAACTCCTCTCACTGTAATGCCAATAGCTTCCCATGAGTTGGTGCAAAAGACAGAAGCAGCTATTGTAGTGTTACAGGACTACCAGGAATATAACAACTTCTTTTTTGTCCATAATTCCATCAGGGTTACTGAAAAAGCATTCTAGAGGCCATACAAATTTTGTTTGCTGAATATCTTGCCAGTCTGAGAGTGAGGGAAAAAAAAAATAAAAAAGAAGTTGTACTGTCCATTGCAGTGCAGCTTTCCAATTTCCAAAGCTGAATTTGAATTAAAAGGTTCTAGGCTTGAATCTCTCTGGGGCACTTAGCTGTCTGTGGAACATATCCAAGTAAACAGGCAGAAACCTTAACTGTCCTTAGAAAATTACAACTTCCACAATTGTATTTCAATTTTCCTTGAAATATATGTTCTCTGACCTTACGATATTGATTATCTTGAGCTACTCCCACACAATTCTCATACAATATCTTGGAGAGGTTAGTGTCAGGTGTTCATTTTTCCAGATTTTTTTATTGGAAGCCTAGAAGGTCTATTATTTCTCTTTATTTTGTCTTTGGTAGATTGCTCTCATTCTTGTTCCTACTTTGACAGTTCTTTTACAAATTCAGGGTGTTTCAAAGATAGACAAAATAACCCAATTTTGGAATGAGTGCCCTTAAATCTAACGAAAAATACATCTACCAACTCCTAGCAGCTCCTTACCTTTCTTGGAAAATTCAGATTTCACATACATCAGCATGCATTCTGTAAGCGCAATACAAGAGTATCAAAGGAATAATGGATATTTAGGTTCCTATATAATTGAAATGCCACTTACATTTGCACTAGGACTCAGGACATTTGGGTTGTATTCAAGGATGTAACAGAAATCCCCAAAATAACCATCATGATCTTACTACTCAGTAAGCTATTTGGCAAGAAGAAAAACTTAGAAAGGTGAGGTAATAAGAGCCACAAAAAAAGCTTGTAATGTGAATTTAGTACCAACCAGAATTGTCAGGAATTACCAAACTCTAGAGTATATTAATCTGCAAAGACGTAGCTATTTTTCAAATTGGTATCTTCTACTTCATTTTATACAATCATTCACCCTCAAAATATGACAGAATATAGCTAGCCTCTGATTCATGCAGCAGTCATTTCAGATTTCAGATGACTATTTCAGATAGTCATCTGAAATATAAGTAATTTAATGAATAGTTTAAATATTTTTAAACTATCAGGGAAATCAGCACTGCTTAGTTTATGATTACCTGGGATTTAAAAGGTATTTCCTATATTTGCTTCATTTTTGGTAATTTCTTCCATGACTAGAATAAAAAAAAATATAATTCTAGAAGGTTTTAATACTTGCTGTTATTTACTTTAGGCTATCATGTCATTTATACTTAACAGAGAAAATCTTAAAATCATGGTATTCTTTTTCTCTCTTTTCAATTAAGTGTAAATTTACAGAGCAGTCTCCAGAGGAAACCCCAGACTGCTGATGACTTTACATTAATCTCCCACACAGCTTTAAGTATGTCTGTGTAGGCCGTATCCTGCCCCAATTTAATTAAGTGGGATTTTGCCACTGGCTTTATGTGCAGAAGGATCAGGTTTTGAAAATATATTCTACTTAAAATTTAAGCATCAAACATAAAGATGACAAAACCATAGTTATATTCCAAGTTTATATCAATTAATCTGTGAATCAAAAAGCACAATTACACATTTGCATTTGATGAAAAGGAGTAATTACTACTGATTCACTGATACACGGTAAATGAGGCATTTCAAAGAATCATTTAGGGCTAAGGATTTTTTCATACGTTTTACTTTTTCAATTAGAGAATCAGATTAGGTCTTTGTCTGAGGAAAATTATTAGAGTGACGCAAAGATTTACTATTGATTATTGAAGTGTCTTCATAGAATCATAGAATCATAGAATCATAGAATGCTTAAGGTTGGAAGGGACCTCTAGAGGTCATCTAGTCCAACCCCCCTGCACATGCAGGGTCACCTAGAGCACGTGGCACAGGACTGCGTCCAAGCGGGTTTTGAAGATCTCCAGAGAAGGAGAGTCCACAACCTCTTTGGGCAGCCTGTTCCAGTGCTCTGTCACCCTCACTGTCAAGAAATTTTTCCTTAAGTTCATGTGGAACTTTTGATGCTTCAGTTTGTGGCCATTACCTCTAGTTCTGTCGGTGGCCACCAGTGAAGAGAGGCCAGCACCATCCTCTTCACTGCCTCCCTTGAGGTACTTATAGACACTGATTAGATCCCCTCTCAGACTTCTCTTCTCCAGGCTGAACAGGCCCAGCTCCCTCAGCCTCTCCTCATAGGGCAGATGTTCCAGGCTTCTGATCATCCTTGTAGCCCTGCGCTGGACTCTCTCCAGCAGCTCCACATCCCTCTTGTACTGTGGAGCCCAGAACTGGACACAATACTCCAGATGTGGCCTCACCAGGGCTGAGTAGGGGGGCAGGATCACCTCCCCCGACCTGCTGGAGACATGTCTTACTATAGTTCTCTCTGTATGTAAGAAAAAAAAAAACAACCCAAAACACTATTCACACCTGCATTTAAGAGTTACTCAACAAAAAGCTAACAATTCTTTTTTCAGAATTGCATAAAACTTTCTATAATTTTACTGTCATAAAATGTCTTAGAGAAAGCACTGTGCTCAGTATAATGAAAGTTATTTGATACATTCTGCTATTCGTTGTTGCCTATCAATCATATATGTGCCCAGGGTGATAATTCTAAAACACATTAAATTCAGGTCTTCCACCAAAGGTGAGATAAAGTGATGATGAGACATAGTGACAAAAATGATAAGGTGGTCGAAGAAAAAACTAACTTACACTCTGACAGACCGAGAAAGGCAAAATGTTTGTGACTAATAGATGTTTTGCAGAGTAACAGAGGTTATAATAAATACCTGTGAGTATCATAAAAATGCAAGCACCTGGAGGAGAAAGGACATATGAACTAAGGCAGAGTAATAGAAGGAAAATAGGGAAGAAAATGTTGCAGAAAGGTTGCAATAAAAATATCCCCTCAAACTTTTCAGAAAAAGTTTAAGACTTCATAAAATTTCTTTTGTCTGAATATAGACAATATACACAATGACAATCCACACTACAGAAAGTAATTTGGCAATGTTAGGAAGACAAAACTGAGAAGCCAACAGGTATTCTTCTGCCTAGATTCCTTATTTTTATGATTTAGAGATAAAACTTTTAGAGGCTTAGAGGTACAAAACTGATGATACATAGGCATTTATATAATACTTTTATGTTGACATATGTCATATAGCTTTTTAAATACTCCCAGGATGCTCATCCATGCTCACACATCTCCATTCCTTGGATTCTTTTTTGTACTAATTTATTTTTATAGGGAAACCTACAGAAGTCTATGCACTAGGTGAGGTCACAAGCATTGCTAATGACAATGCAAGTGATTAGCCTGTTATGTTGTAGAATTGAGTATCTCCATTTCTGCTTGTTCAATGAAATTCAGATCACACATAAATATAAAAATTATTTTATTACTCTACATTTATTTTCTGTCCCTTTAGGTTAGGGTTATATGGACATGTCTAACACATTAGACCTGATAAGGCCATAGGTTGTTATAGTGAAACATTTTTATAGCAAACTATGGTTGAAAAGAGATAATAGAATGAGACCTTTACGTAGATTTTACTTTTGCTCAGAAACTTTTTTTGTTGAAACTAATAGTAATGAACCAGATCTTTCTCTAGCATGTGGAGTGTATCCACTGGTAAGGCCCACATCTCTCCTTTTCTACTCAGAAGTTCAAGCTACAAGCTCATAAAATTGGTTTAATTTTGGGAAAGTGGTAAACCCGCAATTACAGTCTTTCAGTCTTTGTCTGTTCTACTTTCTTTGCTTAAAAAAAAAAGCCAATATATTTTTGCAAGGTAACTGTGAAGCAATTTCTTACCATCCTCATTTCATAGATGTTATTTCCTTCAAAGAACAACATGTTTAAGGAAAGAAAAATATTTGGTGTATTTAATTGCCAAGAGAATCTGATCTGTTTACTTTTCAGAGGGTTATTGTCTACCTTTCACCTAAAGTGAAAGGAAAAACTGTAATTAGGCTGATTAAAAGAATCAGAAGAAAGTTTGGAGGCTTAGACCAGAATAAAGTTTGTTAAAAAGTTAATTCTTTTAACAGTCTGTTCTTACAAAGTACCTCTAATGAAAAACATGCATGTGAAAATCATTTTCCATGCTTGATCATTTCAAAATGTCATCTTGATTACAACTGTGAAGAAACCAACTTTCTCCTATTTCCAGAAAAACACAGTTATTCCAATCTGGCATATCATTGATTGTCTGTGTGTGATTTTTTTTTCTCTTAAAATTTGTTTATAGGAACCTTAGTATCAGATCAATGTATTCAAAAATTACATTTTGTTCTTGAGTTTTCTATTTAATAAGAGACTGTATCTCTCAAATCAAATATTTATTCCAAAGCCAAGAGAGAAAAAAAGTCTTATCTGTAAGAATATAAAATATCTTTTTCTCTAAATAAAAAAGTATCTGAAACTGATGTAATTTGCTGAAATCTCGTTTTGACAAAACTGTTGCATTATAAAATGTTCATTCTATGCCAACAGTATTGCTGCACAAGGCAGAAGGTTTTATTAGTACTATCTAAAATATTCTGCCTACATTTGGAAGTGATATTGTATAGTACTTAAACAGCATCTCTTAGAGGCACTAAATGTTCAAATTCCAAATTGCATTAATTGTATTAATGCAACTCGATAATAATTTGAAATATTACTGGAGATATGTACTTGTCGCAGTTGTGGCGGCCAAAAACACAAACAACTGGGGTAGATGCAACGCAAACTACGCTTTATTGTTTTTTAGGTACATTATTTATACCGAGCTCTCCTCATCGTGGCTGCTGCTTATTAGTGAGGGCTACAAAGGACAGTAGCTAGTAACAGATTTATGATTGGATGATTCTTAGCTTGGCCAGTTTCTGCTCCGTGGCCAAACCTCCTTAAACTTGTTAATAACTGTCTGCTGTCTCCGTGTGAACTCCCTATCTCATAGATACACTCTAATCTTTTCAAGGTTAACATTCTCTGCTAAGGGAGCCAGGGATTTCACAGACCAGCTGCAATCCCTGACAATTCCCCCTTTTTGTATTTGTGCTACAAAAATGGCACTAACGGTTTACTGCAGGGCCCTTTGCAGTAGACCGATCAAACAAGGTACCATTAATAACACAATTACAATAATTACCAAAATCAGCAAACCTGTTTTCACTAGAGATGGTAACCACCCAGACAAACCCCAGTTGCCAAACAACTTATTTAACTACTTCCATCCATCATCCACTTTCAACTTGCGTACTCCGTCAGTTAGAGCAACTGTAGTCTTTACCCTCGCCCTGAGTCTGGATCTCTGGTCTCATTGATCCATTGTCAGCATATTAGGCAGCAGTTGAAGCCCTTGTATTCGGCTCGTGCAGATACCCGCCACCAATCGGCTTCTCTGTTGGAACTCCCACCAGACACGTAGAAAAGGGATTTCGAGGATCGCTGGTAGCCAGGCATATGGTGCTTTGATTGATTGATGGTGTTGGCTAAGGTTACCCAGATGTTGCTGCCAGTTGTTCAGGGAGGGGCTGGATGCCAATCTCCTCCTCTATAACCTCTACCTCTGAGGATGAGGAGGGCAGCGACTGCAACGCAGGTCGCACACACCGTGCTGGAACCCATCGCGGTCCACTTTCTGTGGAGACACAAGCATATCCCCTTCCCCAGGTTATGAGTTCATGTGGCCCAGACCATTGGCCAGTAACCAGATCACGAACTTGCACCGGTACCCGCTGTGGTACCTTTTCTGTTGTAGTCAAAGAGGAAAAATGCGAAAAAAATGGGTGATAGAGTAGAGTTGTTAGGGAAGGAAAGAAAGTTAAGCACATATACAGCTTTATCTAGTCTTGCCTGTGGGGACTCCCCCTGCATTCCCCCTTTCTGTTTTTGCACGAGGCGCTTCAGAGTGCCATGTAAACGTTCAACAATGGCTTGGCCTGTAGGGGAATGGGGAATCCCAGTCATGTGGTGAACACCCCATTGATTTAGAAAACTCTGCACCTGCTGGCTCAGAATGGTTTATAGGTAATACAGTAAAAGCAATTTTTTCCCTATCCTCGGGTGCTAATGGAATGATAAAGAAACAGTCCTTCAGGTCTATTACCACAATATCCCAGTCCATAGGGATCATTGAGGGTGCAGGAAGGCCGGGCTGTAAAGCTCCCATGGTGGCCATGGCAGCATTTACCTGTCGTAGGTCATGTAAAAGTCGCCATTTGCCAGATTTCTTCTTAATTACAAATACAGGGGTATTCCAAGGACTGTGAGAGGGTTCAATGTGCCCAGTCACAAGCTGTTCTGACATCAATTCTTGCAGGGCTTGCAACTTTTCCTCTGCTAGGGGCCACTGATCCACCCACACAGGCCTGTCAGTTAACCAGGTTAAAGCAAGTGTGAGTCGACGAACACCCTGGAACACAGTGGCCCCCGTCAAAAATCCGTCGTAATCCTAACCCCCCATTGTCCTAAACAATCTCTTCCTCACAAGTTCAGGGGTGCAGAGGTTATGTATGGTTTGATCGTTGCTATTTGCCCTTCAGGATTGGTGATCAGCACAGGTACAAGAGACATGCCCCCTTGAGTGGATCCCCCCAGCCCTACTACACCCATCCCAGTGTTCACAATGGGCCAAGATGACGGCCGGGAATGTTGAGAGATAATAGTCACATCAGCCCCAGCGTCCAACAAACCCGTAATCTTCAACGCTGATGGTGAATAGCCTTTGTTGGAGACGGTACACGTCATTTGTGGCCTCTGCGCTGATACAGTTTGTGACCAGAAAACTTGAGGCGGACCTGTAGAACCAAAGCCTCCTTCTCGTCGTTCCTTAAGTTCTGTGTGAGGAACACAACTCAAAAAAGGCACAAGTTGAGCAACACGGGTACCTTTGGGAATAGTTACTGGGGGATAGGGAGTAGACATCATAGCACAAATTTGCCCAGTATAATCCGAATCAATAACACCTACATGAACAATTAATCCACTTAAAATACTGCTAGACCGTCCAATTAATAATGCACTGAGTCCTTGACCTATAGGCCCCTTTGCATCCAGGGGCACTTTAACAATATCCGTAGTTGACAGAGTTACTGTGTCGGCGGTGGATACATCCATGCCTGCTGATCCACGGGTTTTCCCTGTGAGATGGTCGCAGAGGGATAAGCCATCGGAGGTGCTCTCATGCATGGAATCGCTGTGTGAGGTACTTGTGTCCCCGCGCGCCTCCTCGCGCTTGCTTCCTTGTTTCCCGTCAAAGAATAGCCATTAATATGGAATTTAGATCGACAGTGTCTGGCAAAATGCCCTATCCTTCCACATCGATTACAAGTATTGTCCACAGGCCTGGAAAAATGCCCTGCCGCTTTGCCTTTTCGCTTAGCAGCTGCACTCTGAAACGGGCAAGCAACCTTGATATGCCCCTCCTGACCGCACCCAAAGCACTTGGGATTGGGACGAAGAGCTGCAGCTAGAACAGTCATTTTATGTGTTATTGTTCCCACACTTGAGCAAGCTGTTACCATATCAGGAATAGCTGGGTTCCCTGGCATTGCTTCAATTATTTTCTGACAATCTTCGTTAGCATTATCTTTAGCTAGCTGAGTGCACAGTCTCTAATCTGAGCAAGATGGGTTATATCATACGGGGCTAAAAGATCCGCATTAATAATTCGGATCAGCCGCATTACCTCTGAAGAGTTAATACCATATTTTGATGTACATGTCTGCAGGTCTTGCACTACTTTCCAGGCAATCGTGCTATGTTCATCCCTTCTTCCCGAGTTGGGGGCCGCCTTAAACACAGGAAAAGCTTCCAAACCACAGCCGACAACTTGAGTGGAGGCCTCTGAGGGGTAACCGATCTTATCTAACAAATCCCATTGCCCCATTTCGGCTGCCTTTTTTCTAACTTGATCCCAGAATTTGCCAGGCTGCCGCGGCAACACAGTCACCGTGACGGGGGGGGAGAGTCCAGGGTTCAGCTGCTAATCTCAAGGTCCGACATTGAGAACTCCCTATAGTCTCTTTCACAGAAGGACGAACAGCAGAAACCGCCTCCTCCTCCTCGTCATCCGAGGAGTCTTGGGGGAGGCGGGGTGGGAAACGTTTTTTACTGCGGATTTCTTCATCATTTTCCTTCTCCCCCTCTCCAGGAGGAGCAGAGGGAAGCACAGGTTTATTTAAAGCCTCCCACTCGGCCAACTGTTGCGCAGGTGTCTTATAGAGGGGGGGCAAAAACTCACTGGGAGACTTCCCCCGTCGCCGCATCTTAACCAGCTCATCAGGCGAGGGGTACTTATGACTCAAGTTGGTTTCATGTTTCAACAACCCAGAGGTGCCCGTGGAGCACTGCAAAGCGTCCATTTGCTCCGTAACAGACTCTATAGGAGAAGGATGCTTCTCCTGGTCCTCTCTGTCTTCCCCCAATAGAGGGGTACTTTCCGGCATCACAGGAATGCTCTCCTGGTTGTGCTCCGCTGCCCAATCCTCCAAAGTGTCCTGCAGCAGTCGCCAAGTAGTAGGTAAACCCTCTACCTCTTTAGAGCCTCTAGAAAGAGCATCCCACAGCTTATCACCGACCTTCTGCCAAGCGCTCACACTAAATGCAACAGCTGAAGTGGCTTCAAACCCCTGTCCTTGGCACCAGAGCAACAGGCGGCGTAACTCATAGTCAGTAACTTTAATACCTCTCTGAGCAAGTAAGGTCTTCCATGTAGATAAAACTAGGGCTTCTTGCTTTGTCAGGTTTTGCCCCATATCTGTGTATTTCCGCTCTCTGCAGCGCACCTTCGAGAGGTGTCAGTCCCGTTCGCACCTTCAAGAGGTGACAGTCCCACTCGCACCTTCAAGAGGTGTCAATCCCGTTCCCAGCGGCTCACCTTCACAAGGAGTCAAATCACAGGTCCGGACCACGCAGCTTCCCTGCTGCTCTCAAGTTCCGCCGGGCTCCACCACCACCGCCAGTCGCCAGGCGGTCCACTTCTTATTATCACGTCGGGGTCACCAGTTGTCGCAGTCGTGGCAGCCAAAAACACAAACAACTGGGGTAGATGCAACACAAACTATGCTTTATTGTTTTTTAGGTACATTATTTATACCGAGCTCTCCTCGTCGTGGCTGCTGCTTATTGGTGAGGACTACAAAGGACAGTAGCTAGTAACAGATTTATGATTGGATGATTCTTAGCTTGGCCAGTTTCTGCTCCGTGGCCAAACCTCCTTAAACTTGTTAATAACTGTCTGCTGTCTCCGTGTGAACTCCCTATCTCATAGATACACTCTAATCTTTTCAAGGTTAACATTCTCTGCTAAGGGAGCCAGGGATTTCACAGACCAGCTGCAATCCCTGACATGTACTCACCCAATCTACTAACATGCATAACAGGAAATTATGAGAAAAAAATAAAAAGGACAATATTGTTTGATATTACTATTAAAGAGGACTATATTATTTGCTTCTTTCTAGATATGCATACTGTCAACGGTACTTAATATTTACACCCAAGCTGTGTAAAAAGTATTGCTGGTTACTTTTGTGTAACATAGCAAATAAACAAAAGCAAACATTATAGACAAACTCTGTTAAGGCAAATACATGGACAATTAAATAATTAAAGTTTTCTATTATTGTGACACACCTACGTATCAGTATTTTATGTATATTTTTCATTAAAAGTTTTGACATTATAAGGAATTGTATTGCATGAGCAATAGGAGACACTTCAACCTATAAAACAAATGAAGGTTTAACTGTTCACATGCTTAGGTACAAATATAAGTTTTTGAGTAAAGTTATAGCTACTATCAGATGAAAATTCTGCAGAGACAAGTTGAAGCAAAACATATTACAAACAGAATACAAGCTCGTATAACCCATTTTACCAGTCAGTCAGCAGTAGCCATAAGTAGATACCAGATAAAGAGTAAGAACTGGGCAAGCATAGATAATATGTTACTAAGTTACACCTTTCCAAGGAGCCTCCCAACTTCCAGCAATATTCTCTTCAAAAGACGTCCTTAACCAGTTGCATTTTAAGTGTATTAAATGCATTTGGCTATAAAGAAGCCAAAGAGGGAATAGGATGAGGCTGTTGATGCTGTTTCTGTTTGCAGGTGTATGCGTATACATGTTGCAAACATGTGTTTGTGTGTGCACGCCTAATGGGAACATATGTTCAGCCTCATTACTGGTTGGTATCAGGGGGCAAATTCAGCATCCCCAATAGTGATGCCTTGAAATTACATTAAGATAGTTTCATTGTAGTTTTTAAATTCTAGAAGAAAAAAATTAGAGAGACCACAAAGCACATCAAACTCCAGGTAGGATCAAATATCCTTTCTAGTCTTGATAAATATTTATGTAAATTATTTTCGTTGGATGTATTTAAGAAAGAGTTAGGAAATCTCTCTGTAAATGTAATCTAGTGCTTTTTGAAAGTTTTCCAATTGCCTTATCTGTATCTTGCTTGCTTTAATTTAAACACATTCCTTCTTGTTTAATTTAGCACTGACATGAAGAGCAAATCATTGTTATCACTTTCCAGGATCTTTTTATCTTTTTACATAATTGATGCCTCCCGTTCTTTTTTTTTCTTTGTGTTAAAACATTTCAATTTAGTCATAAATCATGGTTTCTAGATCTCTTCTGATTCCTGTTTTTCCCTGGGCTTTGTCTGATTCTTTAATTTCTGAAAGTAGACCCAAATGGATGTAAGACAGCAGAGGAAGAAGGTTTCAAAATCATGTGCAGCCTATTAAAAAATGGCAAGAATTCTGTTTCTCCTCTTATCAAAGGCTTCAGGATGTGATGACTTATCCTAACCCGGACAGGGACTGACTTGGCACTCAAGAGAAGAGCAGCAGCGTAAGTGTAACACCAAAAAAATAAGGCATCAGGCAGTTGTTGAATTTGGTGCTGAGAAGTGGTGCCATGAGTAGCACTTTCAGGCTTTTTAGAGGAGGGGTGACTGAAAATGAAGATCATCTTAGGGAAAAAAAAAAAAAGTTGTCAATCATTGTATTGAGGCAAGAAAGGCAAGGACTATGCTGACAACAGCTTGATTTGCTAATCCAGCTCCTTTGCCTGAGCACCACCTGCACCAGTTATTTAGTGAAGGAACCCATGAGAAAAAAATATGGCATGCAATGAACATTAACAGAGATTGCACACAGCACTGGAGGGAGATTGGGTCATGGTCAAGATTAATAAACTTCTACTTTGATTTTGTCTCCTAGGGATGCAGTGGCTGCTCAGATGCTAGGAGCCATGGTGTGCACAGCCACATGTGGCAGCTTTGGGCTGCTGGGATCTGCGCTTTCCTCTGCTGCTCACTGCTTCCTCCCGGGCCAAAGCAGCTGGGGTGCAACTGTCCTGTAGGCTGGATTCACCCACAGCTGCTGGCTGGATCTCTCTCTTGAAGTAATTCCCATGTTTTCCCCAGCTTTATGTGTCTGAGATATTCAAGTAGGTTTCTTGTTTGCATTTATAAGCTGTTGCTGTAGGGATGATTGAAATGCAAATCAGAAAGAGCCCAAGATATCTTCAATTGTGAAGCTAACCTAAATAGATGATTTCCAACATCCATTTTAAGAGAAACACTATATATTCTACTAATTAGATTATTTTTCTGATTTCTTTTGTCACTAAATTGACATAAATATGACATAATGAAAGACTTATTTCAAGTGCTTATTTTATTAAGCATTTCTTTTTTACGTTGTATTTTCAACAGTAAACCAAACACTGTATATGGCCTTGAATTTGAGTTTGAGTTTGTCCACAGAAATATTTTACCAGAATAACTACTTTTCTAGTTAACTAAATGCTCCGAAATGGTCAATTCCTGAAAGGTATTTGTCTTTTAAAAAGCGTATCTCCTCCACTCATGGTACAGAAACTAAAGCCTACCTCAACAAATTTCCTGCCTTCCCATACCTCATACTTCAACCACATGCAATTAGAAAGCAGTCTTTTACTTTCTGATCTTTCTGTAGCTTTGCTTTCTGAGCCACTGTAGCTACGGGCCTTGGCATCAATAATCAACTAAGCAGATGAGCGAGCAATGTATGAATGACCTTAGCATCATTAAAAGAAAAGCACATTAGAGTACGAAGAATCATCAGGAGAAATGATTTAAAGAGTTCACTCAGCAAATGACCAAACATTTGCTGTACGCTTACAATAAAATCAGCGGCAAAACAAAAGACCGTCTCGTATTCTGTTTAACACACAACAGCACCAAACAACATGAATGCAAAAACAGGAAAACAGTGTGCAGAGATCCTAGTCACATAGGAAATTCCTCCTTTTTATAGAGGCATGCCAGAATGTAATGATAATTGAAAATTAAAATATTTTATCATAAAAATCCTACAGTCAGCTCTTTCTACAGGCCAGTGACTCACTTCCCTGTAGTATGCTGGAAGAAAAACTGTGATTAAGGACTACAAACAACAGCAAGGGGGCAGCTGGGCTGAACAGGAAACTTCTGGCCAAGCTCAAAAGCATGCACACAGGAGCCAGAAGTAGATAGAAGTTTCCAAGGAGGAATACAGAAGAATAACCAAGGTTTTTAGGGATGAAATAAGTAAAATCAAAGCTCAGTTAGAGATGAAAATGGCAATAGAGATAAAGGGCAACAAAAAGGGCTTTTAAAAATACATCAACAGCAGATATGAGATGTGGGCCAGCTCCTGAATGGAGCAGACAATGAAATGATGGAAAAAAAGTCAAGCACTCAAACCTTTCTTTGCCTTATTTTACTGGCAGGGTCTGTTCTTAGGCCTCCCAGGTTGTCCTGTCTAGAAGTGAGGTTTTGGGGAGTGGAGGATATACTGTGTTGGGGAATTAGGGACTACTGAGGCAAACTAGACACATTCAAATTCATGGGACCATGAAGGATACATCTGAGGGTGCTGACAAATCTGGCCAATGTCATTAATGAGGCCATGTTCTATTTATTATCTTTGAAAAACTGTGGCAATCAGGAATGTCCCCAGTCACCAGAAAAAGGGGAAAAAAACAAATGG
Source organism: Tinamus guttatus (assembly GCF_059628265.1). NCBI lineage: Eukaryota > Metazoa > Chordata > Aves > Tinamiformes > Tinamidae > Tinamus > Tinamus guttatus. The sequence goes on from NW_028288850.1 coordinate 240,316, forward strand.
TATGACCATTCTTAAAGAGGGAAGGACGCAAACCCAGGGACCTATAAACTGCTTCAGCCTCATCTCAGTCCCTGGAAAGATTATTGAGCAAGTCCTTGTGGAAGATATTTTAAAGGACAGGAAGGTGATTGGGAACAGTCAGCATGAATTTAACAAGGATAGATAACAGGTCATGAGCCTGATCCCCTTTCATAAAGGAATTTCTGCTTCTGGGAATGACAAAGGAGCAGCAGCAAGGCTTTTGGCACAGTCTTTAAGTGAAGCCTCATAGTCAAGCTGGAAAGATATGAGCTAGATGAATGGACTACGAGGGTGTACCATCAAGCTCAAAGGGTAGAGGGCAGTGGTTACAAATCTAAGTGACAGTGAAGTAAGAGCAGAATTCCCCAGGAGTCAACACAAGGACCAAGACTGATTAATACCCTTCATCAACAATCAGGACAGAGAGAGGTAATGCACCCTCAGCAAGTTTGCAGATGACACCAAAATGTTTGGCGCGCTTTATACACTGGGGGGCTGCCATTCAGAGCTTGGCAAGCTGGAGGAATGGGATTACGTGAACCATATGAAGTCCAGCAGAGTCAAAATACAAAGTTCTACACTTAAAACAAAATAACCTCAACTCTTAACTACTATTCACTGGCTTTTTAAATGTTTTGCTCAAAGTTTATCTGCTAATCATACAACATTGCAGCCAAAGAGAACTATACAATGTTCTAAAATTTTTCAAAGAGATACTATAATTGTAAGATATATCTTTAAATGCATATTTTAAACAAATAGTAAGCATAGATTTTTTCTTAAACTAGAAAACACACACACACAATTCATCTACAATTTACAGTAATGTCTGTTTCCAAACTATGCAATATTAATATTGGTGATTTTAAAGTGCAAAGAAGTCAATTTATTATTGAAAAAAAAAAATCTTACCACTACCAAATAAAAGTGTAGTAGTTGATCAAAATTATGGATTTTAAAAGGGATTTCAGTATGGTTAATAGTAGACTGAACACAGCAGAGACAGTCCTCTACAGTCTACCATTGAATCAGATCTAAATCCTCAATTCTGGATGCAAGTTGAAGTAATCATTTTGGGGGAGGAGAAGGGGGATGGAGGTAGAGATAATTGTGGGGTTTGAAGTCATATATTAAAAATGAAAACAAGTTTTCTGGTTCTGCCACCTTCGCAACTTCCTTATTTCTGTTTAACACCTAGTTGATGCAAACCTTTATCAACAAAATTAAAGTTTTTCTCCAGAATTAATCCAGAATACATACAGCTACATGGGAAGTGTTAATACTGGTCACAGAGAGGACTCTCTTAAAAGTCAAGGCTTGCATTCTAAAAAACTTTAAGGCTTCTAACTTCTACTTAGCAACAAAGTTTCCCACAGAGAGATTGGAGCTTGAATGCTGCCTCACTTTTGGTTTCCATGCTAATTAAATAGGCTTCCCTTTGTAACAGACACAGTGGTCAGAAGCATTGTAAGAGGCTGAATCAGTGTGATAGAAATCTGGATTCACTGAGTTCAGATGCATTACAGCAATTAGGCATTTAAGTCCCCTTAATAACAATTAAATTCCTTCATAGGTGAGGTCAGTAAAATTCTATTTGACACATTGCATTTATTGTTTAAGGATGATGTAACCTTGAGGCACCAAACTTTTTGAGCCTAAATCTCTTGAGTTCTGCTCACAGCTTTATCACTGGTTTGCTCTACAGCTTTGGCTAGTTGCACCATCCCTTTCCACAAGCTTTCCTATATGTAAAATGAAGATAACAGTACTTGCTCCCTATCTGATCTCCCAAAGGTAGTATGAAGATTATTTTAAAAGCATCATAAACATTCCCTAAAGAAATGGGCAATAAAAGTGCGAAGAATTATTGTGTTATTGTTCATTATTCTTACAGGCAGGTGAGTCGGAGAACACAGCAGCTGTTGAGAGCAGTCTAAACCCAGGAGAAGTTGCCTGAGAAGAGTTACAGCTTGGCAGCCCAAAGATCATCATTCTGAGTTTCAAAAGAAATCAAATGTTCTTTCGCCTCTCTTTCAGCACTATGTAAACCATATCTCCCACTTATTTTCACTATATATACTACCCTACTGAGTTGTAAATAAATCTGAAGAGCAGTTTTTTTCCCCAGTATTTATTTTTATTACCTGTTACTCTGCTAAGGTTGAATCTCCTTTTTTTCATCATCTCTCTCTAACACTCAGTTCCTTAAAAGAATAATCAAAATTTAGAATGCTAGCTGCCATTTTAAAAACACCTTCCTGGTATAATAAGTGAATAACAGCAAAATTATAAGTCAGGTTTCACATACTTTCATGGTTTAACATTTGAAAAGGGTTTTCTTGCTATAAGTAGAAAGGACAAAATCTAGTCTTTGACATATTGAGAGGTATTTTCATCCTTTGAGAGAAGGAAGACAACAGGAGAGTAGGAGATACTTAATGTCTTTTTAACATATTTAGTCTGAAAATTGGTACTGTTAGTCATTAGGTAGCCAAAGTATTGAACTTACACTGATAATTCTAATAACCATTTTCTAATATTTCTTCTCAAAAACAGGAAAAAAATTAATGGGTGTATCACAATCTACAGTAATTAAAAGCTAAATTAAAAAAGCACATCTTTAAGAAAAAATAAGAGATATTTTTAAAACAGCTTTTAATCTGAAATGAAGAGAGTTTTGATTACTTCTTTTTAAGCAGCATAGTGCCTATCTAATCCAGAGACTTTTTCTCTGTGAACTTATTTTAAGGATTAACTGATAAAACGGGAAAGAAGGAACATTGCAAAAAGATACATCAGAAATTAACTGTCATGTAAGTCACTCGTGCAACTCTCAAGCATTTCATGTATTAACATACATTCCCAGTTGTACATAACAATACAAAAGCAATTTAAAATAAATATTATGTAGTACAATTATAATAATCTCAAATAATATTTGAGCAAAGAATATGATACGTAGTAAGAAAAGACACTATTACAGAATCACAGAAAGTTGAGGTTGGAAGGGACCTCTAGAGATCATCTAGTCCAACACCCCTGCTCAAGCAGGAAGACCTAGAGCACGTGGCACAGGGTGGTGTCCAGGCGGGTTTTGAATATTTCCAAAGAAGGAGACTCTACAGCCTCTCTGGGCAGCCTGTTCCAGGGCTCTGTCACCCTCACAGGAAAGAAGTTCTTCCTCAGAGGGAGATTAAACTTCCTGTGTTTCAACTTATACCCGTTACCCCTCATCCTGTCACTGGCCACCACAGAGAAGAGCCTGGCCCCAGCCTCCCTACAATCACCCCTCAAGTACTTGAATATGTTGATCAGATCTCCTCTCAGCCTTCTCTTCTCCAGGCTAAACAGGCCCAGCTCGCTTGGTCTTTCCTCATACGATAGATACTCCAGTCCCTTAATCATCTTCGTGGCTCTACACTGGACCCTCTCTAGAAGCTCAATGTCCCTCTTGTACTGGGGAGCCCAGAACTGCATCCAATACTCCAGGTGCGGCCTCACCAGAGCTGAGCAGAGGGGCAGGATCCCCTCCCTCCACCTGCTGGCAACACTCCTCCTGATGCAGGCCAGGATCCCATTGGCCTTCTTGGCCACTGCCTCATGGTTAACTTGTTGTCAACCAGGACTCCCAAATCCCTCTCTGTGGAGCTGCTTTCCAGCAGGTCAACCCCTAATCTGTCCTGGTGCCTGGGGTTATTCCTCCCCAGGTGCAGGACCCTGCACTTGTCCTTGTTGAACCTCATGAGGTTCCTCTCTGCCCAACTCTCCATCCTGTCTAGGTCTCTCTGAATGGCAGCACAGCCCTCGGGAGTGTCGACCACTCCTCCCAGTTTGGTGTCATCTGCAAACTTGCTGAAGGTGCACTCTGTGCCCTCGTCCAAGTCATTGATGAAAATATAGGTAAATATAGGTAAAGGTAAATATAAAAGTAAAATATAGATAAAGCAAGAACACAAATATCAAAAGCGACTGCCTACATGTTTCTAGTCTTCCAAATAGATCTGGCAGTTTGTTACATGTAATAAATATAACTCTGTTACTATCTGCAGTAGGCTCAATTGCATGCACTTCTTTTCATAGCTCCTGATAGCAATTTTGCATGTGAAACTTTAATATAAGACTTATAAATCCTTCATTTTAACAATTATTAACCTTCTCAGATTAATATGGATGCAAAATCATAGGGTCAAAACCATCCTAAAAGCTTTCAAAGAAATTAGAAGGGAAAAAGGAAAGATAAACAATTATGATGTTTCTTTACTGAATCTGAAGACTAAGAATTTGCAAAGTGTGAAAGACTTAGAGAGCACATGACATACCACAGAAAATTTACTTTCTAGTTCTCTTTCAAATAATCTTTTTCTTTCTTTCATTTGTTGCTTTTTTTCCTTTGTTTTTTTTTTTTGTTTTTTGTTTGTTTCTTTCTTTCTTTAAGAGCAGGTTAAATCAGTGTAATTCATCCCTGTACAAGGTCAGGGTAAAAAACAGAAACAGAAGATAAAATAAAGAGAAAAAGAAAGAAAAAGAGAGGATACATGTGTGTGCATGCGTGTGCTTAGGAATAGAATCTTTATTTTTTAAAAGAAGACCAATGTCATTGTTTTCAACAACAGATAATAAAATGTTATCAGAAATATCTAAGAACAGGAAAGGTTACTTTAGAAAACATGCATGTTTCAAGAAGTCACAAATATAATATGAGGAAACTATAATAAAAGCAATGAAATCAAATACATTCAACTATGTACCATATAAATTACCTAGACATTCAGGAGAAGGCAAAATCTTCTTACAATTCTTTGAAACTGGCTTTTAAATTGTATCCTTCAAAATATTTTCTGTGTATAACAAGTCCTGTCTTATCATAATTCTCTTCAAAATGGTTATTTCTACAATCTCTATAACTCTTTCTTGCTGAATATTAGTGCTAGTAGTGCCCAGAGAAACAGTTTTCCGGTTCTTGTATTTGGACATGACCAAAAAGCATACAAGCAATATGACTGAGTTTCAGCAAAATGTAGATATCAAATAAAAATTGATTCATATTTTTAACCAATATTACTAAACTGTACAAAGTGACTTCCACAGCTTTATCTAGGGCTTTGCAAACTAAACAAATTTCTCTCCTGGAAGGTGCACCTGTGGTCCTGCACCTGCTACCACTGGAAATACAGGAGTCAAATCAAGAAGAAATTACTGGACCTTACCTGCTGGACTCTGCAGATGTAATGGCAATCAGAGGAGGAAGAGTTGCGAGCCTTGGGTTAGTCTCAGGATCTGTCTTTTTATCCCAGTCAGCCTGTTCTAATTGCCTGAAAGCCAGCGGTGGAAGATGGATGTTACGGCATGATAACCTTCGCAAAAGATAGGGCTCCATTCCCTGGATTGAGCTTTCGTCCTCAGTGCTGTGATGCAGTGTTTCTTCTGAAACCTATGATGGAGGCAAAAAAACACGCAAGAATGTAAAAGAATGCCCATAATGTTAATTTGATAACTGGTTTTACTTCTTAGGCATATTATTTAGTCTTTAGCACAATTATTGAGAAAATACAAAAAAAGAAAAGAAATAAAAAGTCGTATTTGTGAGAAAGAAAAATATGTTGTTGGAACCTAATGGTAGATGGAAAAAGAACCATTTCTATTGTTTAGTTGATTTGGGATTTTAAAAACAACCTAATTAAGATACAGCTATCTACAGTATACATTTATACCTGGATGGGGACAAATAGAGTCTGTGTATATTAGATAAATTTCTGCTTGCTTCCCTACAAGTTATCTATGTTTTGAGAGGCCAATTTATTTATTATTATTTAAAAGATCTCTCCAACTCTCCCAATTCTCACCTTTCTCCCTTGCACAGAACAATTTCATGAAAGCTGTGATGACTACTTAAAAAAAACCAATGTAGTCCATCGAAATGGCAAATAATCAAAACTTACAAAGGTCAAGCCACAAGAAAATCTCAAATGCAAACGTTAGTAAACGTGTTGAGTTTTTTTAATTTTAAACATCCAAAACCCTGGTAAATCTCCAGGTCAAGGAAGAATGGCAGTCAATCTATGAAAGAATTTTACAAATATATTGATATAAAGGGAAGAAAAAAATCTTCTGAAATATTATTGGAACTTCTAATAAACTGATCACCATGTTAAAAAGAAAGTCTCAAAACAAATACTTTTTTTGAGATCACATATTCTGGGAAGCTTTTTGTAATAATGAGGAAAAAATATATTATTTTTCATTCTTGTCTTTTATGACATTTCATATAATTTCTTAATAAATTCCCTAGTACAGACACCACTGTCTGAAGCTATGGACTTGGTGACATTGTCATGAAGAAACCCAAGTTCTGAGTAAGTAAGTCTAAAGATTTTCTACACCAAAACTAATTATAATGAACATAACATATATAGGTATATACTACTCTAAGAATATATAGGTATATTCTACTCCAGCCAGTTCAGGTATCTGTTGGAACCAGCGCAGGACAACTGCACAGGCCTTCTGGGAGCTGAGCCGGATTACAAGACACGGACTCAATATGAGGTTAGGTCTTGCTCCGTTTATTAGCCAAAGTGCGCGTATATTTATACCTACAAACATCTGAGGGATTTCCAGGCTAGCTATGATTGGTTGCTAGAGGGGTTGCTAGGTCCCGGCCGCATAGGCTCTTCTCAGCTCTGCAAAGTTGTTTACCCGAAATGGCTAGCTACTCTTTCCCAGCTAGCTCCTCATTCCCAGCCGGCCAAGGACAATTCGCTAACACTCCCCTGTACATTATCAGCAAGGTGCAGGTGGTGCAGATCCTCAGCACAGCATTTCTCTACAATTCCCCCTTTTTTCTTTTGCACTAATCAAGCCTTGCTGGTAAGCGAGAATATCATACATCTAATACAGGCAAAAGCACAGCTAAAGATACAAAGCATAAACAATAAAACAACTAGTAACATTAGCCTCGATTTTACTAATACATGCGCCCATTCCCAAGTCCATGTTGGTCCGCAAAGTCTTCCCAGCCGAAGAGTCCGGCATCATGCTGCGCAGCGTCCGTTGCTCATTGATCTGTTGATGGGCAGTTCAAGGACTCTCAATCATTTCAACGCCGAGGTTTTACCAACCGCCTGGAAACGTAAGGTGTCCTCGATCTCCAAGCCATTCCTCTATAAAAGTCCTCCTTTTTTCTTTTGCAACAACCAGGCTTTATGAGTATGCGAGGATAGCATTCGCCTTAAGCATGCAAAGGCACAGCTGACTAAGCCTTAGATAAAAAGCATAATAATCAAAAGCATCAATCCTGTCTTAAGCAAGAATTTCAGCCACCCACCAATACCCAATAAATCAGTTAACCCATCCAGCCCAAAGAAGCCCACGTCTTTCTGTATCTCCTGGGTGTGTTCCATCAGCTGTTGGATTTGCTGGTGGTTTGCCTTAGAGTGGTCTTGCAGATCCATACAGCACATTCCTTCAAAAGTCTTCACATCCGTGCCCATGGGCTAGCAGCAGGAAATCGATGGCCGCTCTGTTTTGTAGCACCGCATGTTGCACCTGTGATAAATCTAGCGCAAGATTAGAGAGGACCTGACTGGTGACATTTGCTTGTTTAACCACCCAACAGGACAGGGTGTCTAAGACTTTGTGGGCTCGCGCCGCTGCCCCCCCCCCCGGTATGAAGAAGGATGCAAAAATTACCTCCCACATGGACCAGAGGCGGACTTTGTCGTTACAGTCCTCCATCTGGGTTATGCTACGCGTCATTCGCCGGGTTCTTCTTTTGACACTGGTGCTATTAGGATGGACCCAGGGCGAAGCCATACTTACTTGGCCTACCGTACATGGACCCCCTATGGGCCTTGATGGAATTCCGGACCAAGCCCGGTTGCCGCATATGAGGAAGTATCCTGCAGGCAACGTCCGAGGGGTTACAGGGCTGGATCCCGGATGTGAGGAATTGTGGGACATCTTGCCACACCATTTATCCCAACTACTCCCGTTGCCGATTGGGTACAACCAGGTGGGCGCCTGAGAGCTACTGCGACAATTATTACTATAACCCGAAGCGAAACCCTTCTGCGATGCATTAAGATAAAGGCAAGTAGAAGCATTAAGGGAGTCTAATAACTCTGTCTCCTGTGGTTCGGGCCCTACAGGCAGGTTGTGGCTCCAAAGATCGAAACGGTTGATTCCCGTTGCCAAGTTCTCGAGTGCTGTCAATATTTTCAAAGTTTGGGGATTCCGCAAAGATGGCATTACCTTTACTGCATTCCAGAAATACTTCCACGTGGTCTCGTTTACAGGTACCCCAACTAGACATGTTACAAAGGGGGTACTAGGGGTGGCCAGACTAGCGCAGAAACGCGTGGTATTTAGCTCTCGAGCTAAGGTCACCCAGATGTTCTGTCGAGGATCAAACAACCGTGGATGGTACCCTGGAGCCCCTTCCGTCCCAAAGCCCAGTACCCAGAACATCAGCAATGCTGCTGCCCACCACTGTCCTGCATGTCCCTTTCGACAGGATGCTCCCTCGCGTCCACGACTCCTTTCGCAGGGCGAGTCCATCTGCTGGGAACCCATAGCAGACCTGTGGGTGTAGAAACACACATATGCCCTCGACCATTAAATATGACAGTGGCGAGGCCCTCCCAGATCCCCATTCTAAGGTTACAATAATTAACCATCATTTCTTTAGTGGGAGTGCCTGCATTAACACAGGTGGCATGGATTACAAGAGGTGGATCAACATTGTTCCCGAAGACACAGAGATGATTTAATACAAATAGAACCTTATCCAAATGCTCTCTTGGGTCCACTATCGAATTGAACTTTTGCAAATAGTCCTTGAGTGTTCTGTTTGTGCGCTCTACTATAGCCTGACCAGTTGGAGAGATTGGGAGCCCGGTGGTATGTCTTACTCCCCAGGTCATCAGAAAGCATCGGACAGACTCACTGACACAGGCCGGACCGTTATCCATCTTGATGTGCTCGGGCGAGCCCATGACCGCAAAACATGTGGTTAGATGCCTGCAGACATGTAGGGCCCTTTCACCGGTCTGCGCTGTGGCCCACACAAACTTTGAGTAGGTGTCTATGGACACGTGGACATACTTGAGGCATCCAAATTCAGGTACATGTGTGATGTCCATTTGACACATCTCTAATGCCTTCAGGCCCCCGGGGTTCACACCAATGCCCAGACCTGGCCCATGATGACTACATTGGGGACAGGCCTGCACAATTCCGTGGGCATCGAATATAGTTATATCATACATCCGGGTCAGGCCCTTGGCATTAGTGTGGAACTGTTCATGAGCAATACGGGCGATTTCAAAATGATTCAGTGGCCCATGCTCGCGCGCCAAGCTCACTAACCGGTCAGCCTGTTACCCTTCCCCAAACCCAGTGTCCATTGATGGCTCCGGACGTGGATGGCACAGAACGCCATCGAGCGCCACCTCACATGTCTCTTGATTTGTAGAAACGGCTGGAACAACCACTGATTACGAGTTTCTTTCAAAAGAGCATCCTCAATTTGCTGTACTACTCCGACGACGTACAGGGAGTCCGATCTGCAACGAGTAACCTTCCACTGCTTGTAGGGTGTGGGCCTTCCATAGGTCTTTCTCCTTTCCAGGTGATGGTCGCCCTTCTGGAGGTTTTCCCTGCGTCCGTGAATACCGTGAGGCCATCGCGCAGAGGTCTTTACATACTTTGATCTTCCTACGAACGAATAGCTGGTGAGGAAGTGGCCAAGCTTTCCTGCGGGCCTTTCCGAAGTCACCTCCCCAGGGAACTCCAAGAGCGCTAACTGCAGCGCAGTGGAGTGCCACAAGGCCCATTCCAGATTCGCCGCCTGCAGGGGAAGGTGGATCGCCACCGGCTCACCCCCCGAGACTGCCAGCACCCGAGTTCTCCCACGGCAGACCATGTGAGCCACTGCTTCCAACCGAGGGGTCACGTTCTTGCGCGGTTGAACTGAGGAGAAGATCCATTCTAAAACCGCAAGGTAGTCTTCTCCCCCTTTTTTCTTTTGCCACTGCATGATGAGGGCAAACACCAAGATTGGGTTGGAGACGACCATGAGGCGTATCGGGAGTTCAGGGCATTCCTTCCATTGCGACATTCTCCTGTGTGCACTGATATGATGTATTGAGTAGGCTATATGGATTCAGGTCTGTGTTGCTTAGAGGAATACCTAACACCAGTGCATCAAATTGATCTGCTGTCCCACAAAGCCAACAACTCTTAATTTGGGTATAATTAACAATACGCCTAAGAAGCATAACATATCCATTAGTGTTAAAAGTAGCATCAGCTTCTATAACAGCGTTAAAAGCAACATTATTTCCTAAAAGGCACAATATACAGCTAATAATGACAGTAACACTTCGTCCTCCCATGTTGTTCTTCTGCAGGCTCACACTTTCCACAGCTAGGGTACCAGCTGCTTGCCTGCCAAATCTGATGTGTGCGAGTTTGCTTCCAGACAAGGTCTCACCCATTTTTTCTGGCACCCATCTGGTTCCAGCATCTGTAACGACACAAGCATACCCTTTTCCCCAGGTTATCAAGTCCAAGGGTCCCGTCCAGTTTCCCGTGTTCCAGTCTCTCAGCATCACCTTACACGGACCCAATTTTACTTCTGTCAGGGCTCCCTTTAGCCCAGCCCTGTGTTTGACCATCAGAGGGATTAGGCTGTCCTGGGGTAATCTCAAAAATTTTAAAACATATACTGCTCTTGCCAATTTTTCGTTTTTTTGTAGCTGGCGTTTCAGCGTTGGTTCATATGTTCCACTATGTCATGGTCCTCAGGATGCAATGGTATGGTGAAAAAACAATCTTTTAAATCAATTATTAAGATGTCCCAATCATTTTGGAAGGTTCTCTATTTCCATTTCTATTTATGTTTGCATAGCTTCAATTTGGTTTCCTCTCTTTCCAAGGATACAAGTCAGAGTACAGCTCCCAGTCCTCCACTGGTGGGGGGGATGAGCGGGGGAGGTGGGGGGGAACGCCGTAGTCTGAGTTATTCCCGGCTTTCCCGCTTTCAAATTCTGAACTTTCTTGTTGTGCTTATTCAGCCCTCTCTGCTGATATATATTACACAAAAAAAGACATAAAGACCACAGACACAAACAGCACAAACATGATTTCTGTCCAGTGGCACGACCTCACGTAGCTGTGCACTCCACTAGTGAGTTCCACTGGTTGTCGGCAGGACACTGAGACCGAACATTCTCTCGAGTTGGCAGATTAGAGGGTTGCTGACAGGCTCCTAACTCGGCGGGCGTCCCCGCGGAGACAACGTGGGTCTCAGTGTTAGGAGTCTCACCCGCCCCTTTCTCTCCGTACTGTCTGTTTATGCCTGGTGCATCCTGCCACGTAGGGCCAGTACATGCCAGCAGGCAGACTAGGGGGGCGGACAAACTCCACCTTCAGTCACATAACCTTCCCTCCTGGTCGCGCAGGTGCGCATCCCAGTAAATTGTCCCAGCCGTCAGTCTGAGGGTCCTGCCTCTCTCATCTCCCTCCCTCTCGGGTGTTTGACCTTCAAATTAACTTAGAGGATGTCTGCAGTTAAGTTGGCTACAAGCCCGGTCGAGCAGTCGCCTTCAACTGCTTTCGAAGGAGGTCGGCTGTGAGCCTGGCTGAGCAGCCGCCTCCGTGCTCCTTATCGCTCAGCCCGGGCAGGCAAACATCTTCTTTCTCAAGATCTGGATTCTATTTCGCACAACAGTTTTATGACTCTACAGGTCATACAAATTTCCACCTTTCAACCATACCTCGTGTCAGCATCAATATACAAAGGATACAACACATAATAGAGATGAACATAGCAAATAGAAACAATAGCCCTAGTAACGGTTTCTGTCCTCACTTAAAGCATTACAATTCTTCAACCCCCACTTTTAAAACACAGATCAAAGTCCCCTGCACCTCCCTCCTGGCTTTCATCAAGCCCTCAGCAACATAAGTCTCCTTGATCTCATTTGCCTTCTCTTCGCCCCCCTTTTTTGTTTTTTTTTTAAAAGGCGATCTAACAAGTCCTGGGCTGTTCTTCAGGCGCGACAGGGGGGTCTGGAAGCGGGAGCACAAACGGTGTAGGCACCACAGGTGCAGGCACAGAGGCAGGCACGGACCGGTGGGGTTGGCGATGGATCTCCAAACACCACCGGTTTTCAGTGGTGTGGCGGTCATGGTCCTGAAGTGCTCGCAAAGGCGGACGTGGCTCCAACAGCCACTTTGCTTTTGGCTTTCACATCGGATTTGAATACTAGGTGGGGCTCGGCTTTGAACCCATTCTCTCTGCACCAGATCAAAAGCTTGCAGAGGGTCCGTTCATCAGTAGCTTGCTCCAGGGATTGCACGAGCCTATTCACCAAATTTCCGTAGGACTTCCGCAATCCCTGCTTCACCATCGTAAATGATGGGGCCTTTCATTCTGACGGCACTAAAAACAGCGCCTGCTTCCGCGAAGCATTGAACATCGGCATCGAGTAGGTTAGCTGAGCCACGGGGTCACCATAAAGACCCCATCTCATCAGCATCTGCACAGTCACACCATGCAATGGGTCTCCCAAGATGTTATGTGCGTTCATCACCTTTTGGATTTGTTTCTCCCACTCCCTTTCCCATAACAGATATTGCGCGGGAGTGAGGAGGACCTTCGCGATCATTACTTCTCGCCACGTACAACCCAAGTCCTTAGCCGTTTTACTGCCCGCAATGGTGGCATCGCAGAGAGAGTCCCCTATCTCCTGCCACTCGGTGGCACTAATCATAAGTTCCAGAGTTTGCAGATGTCCCTTCTCTTGTGCCCATCGTAACAAGTCATAGAGTTTCTTCGTACTCACAGCCGCCTCTCGCTTGGCGAGAATATGCAATAGCAGCTGTGTTGCCGCCCCCCAGTCCATGGTTAAGGCGGTCTTCGCGGAGGGGCCCCGGCGGCTCAACGGCCCCAGGCCCTAGACCCCGTGCCCAGCACCCGGTCCCGGCGGTGTGGGTACCTCACACCGGACGCCGCTTCCCAGCTCCTCAATCCTCCGTCAAGCCGTAGCGACCCAGGATCTTCCCCGATCCTCCATCAAGCCGTGGCGACCCAGGATCTTCCGCCTGCCCGCAGCACCTTCCTGCCGTCGGGTCCTGACGTCCCTGCCGTCGGTCTCCTGCCGTCAGGTCCCAACGTCCCTGCCATTGGGTCCCTGTTTGGGCGCCAGATGTTGGAACCAGCGCAGGACAATTGCACAGGCCTTCCAGGAGCTGAGCCGGATTACAAGACACGGACTCAATATGAGGTTAGGTCTTGCTCCGTTTATTAGCCGAAGTGCGTGTATATTTATACCTACAAGCATCTGGACACATATGCAAGGAAAGTTTTTCTATTCTGTGCACACAGGGAGAGCCATTAATGAAAGACATTTCACAATGAGTAATATCAATAAGCTCAATTTATATTCGGAGCTTGAGCAGTTGTTGTGAGCAAACTATTTCTAATTAAATCTTTAATCAGAAAATCTAAATCCATAATATAACTATTTTTCTTAATCTAGCTATAATGTATTTTTTAACAAAATAAGGATTAGAAAATGGTATGCATCAATGACTGCCCTCTCAAGTAAATCAACAGCAAAATCAATCACTATAAAAATGCTACAAGAATTAATGTGTTATAGTCATCCAAGGAGCAGTATAACTTCAGGCTTGTATTTGAAGTGTGTGCATAGTGAATATTCAAGACAGATGAATATTTAAAAAAATAAAAAAGAAATTAATTATAGCCCCTCAAGAAATGGAAAACAGTGATATCAGAGCTAAAAATCATCTTTCACGTGAAGTTATTTGATCCCCTTGTTACTGACAATTTTAGCAGCTTTTAAAATATAAAAATCCTTGAAGTGAATACACTGAATTGGCATGTGGTTTGCCTTATGTACGATAAGTGTGCTCATATCCACTGTGCAGTCCTTTTCAGCAGGCTCATGACCCAGCCATTCACTGCCTGGCCTGTGTGAATGCTTCAGACGAGCCCATCCAGGTGCTGAACTCTACACTCCTCCTTCATGGGACTCCTGCTGGCCCAGTCCTCCACCATTTGGCAGGTAGGTACTCTCCTTTGCTGGCAGTTTTCTCCCATGTTTGATGTCATTCTATGCCATCATCCAGATTCCTGCTTGAGCATTTGCTGCCAAGTTTGACCATGCCAACATGTGATAATGATACTGAGCTCCAGTAGCAAAATCCCATGGTGACACACTCGCTTATAGTACCCAGATATCTCCACCTGTTTATTAATGGAACCAATGGAACTGGAATTCTAACCACAATTTTCCAAGGGTTTGAACTTCTAAGAGAGAAACTTACTACAGCAAGGAGAGAGAGAGAAAAAAAAGTATTAGGAAAAACACTGATACAGAATAAGAGACATTTGATGATGTAAATTTCTCCAAAGAAATGTCCAAATGAGACTCTATAAAAGTACATGTTTATAAGAATGAAATCCAGCATGCTGAGGGTAAAGACATTTGCCTTTGGATTCAGCATCTTTTTCAGTACAAGGTCTATGAGAAAGTGAAAGAGATTCCAAGTAGCTAGATTTATGTAGCTTTGTGAAAAAGATGGAGAACATCTATCTTAATCTAGGTAATATTTACTACAGTAATACTGTATGAATGACAAGAAAACTACTAGTAAGCTTGATAGAAACAAAAATAGAATCCTTTAATTAGAGAGAATCTATTTACGTGGTGGTAGGAGTACTTTTATGAGCTCCTAACAAGATGGATAGAGGTAAACAACTGAATATCTAAAGATGTAGAAGATCTGAATTTTCAAAAACATAAGACATATATGAAAAACAATAGAGTTGGTGTTGGCCATCTTCCCACTCCGTCTATATCACTTTTAGAAGCAGAAGTTTTTCTACAAGGCCCTTGTGCTATTTATTGCATGAAAATGGCACAGATGACACAGATGCATCTCTGGCAAATGTCAAGTCTAAGGTCTACTTTGTGAGAGTATTAAATAATTTTGAAAGCTTCCCAAAAAAAAAAAAAAAAAAAAAAAAAAAAAAAGAGTGAAAATAGCCTCATTCTGTTTAAGAATAGAAGCATACCAGGTTAGAACTGGGAAAACTTCCTAAGAAAAACAACTGATATAGATAATTTTATCCTAGTTTGCAATTAAGGCTTTCCTCAGTTATAAGCATTTTAATAAAACATATTTTATTGTGGAATTTCTGGGCAAGCATAACACCACCAAATACTGCTATTAAAACGATCAAGAATGACAGTCAATTTTGGGACAGTAGGTATCAGACATGCCATATAACATGGTCCGATATCATTATTGCAGAACAAAACAACCCCAATAAACAATTCTGTTGTTGACATGGGAGAGTGTACACAAGGAAGAGAGTTCTTGTAAAGTGTTTGTTAGCATAATGAGTCACTAAGACATTTCATGCTTGCTTGCTTGCTTTTTTTTTTTTTTTTTTTTTTAAGGTTAGAGGTTTTAGAAACTTTCTCTTAATACTCATCCTGTCAAGAATTAACTGAATTCCAGGACCAAACACCTTTGTAGATACTAAGCAGCATTATGGTATAGGGCAATCTTCAGTTTGGGTCATTTTAAGTATCTGCTTCCTTATCTCATTTCTTCCTTAAGTTCCTTTGCTAGTATGCTGAATCATTACCTGGCTAAGTTATTATTAATGAGACCCTTTGCTAGCCTTCTAATTAGCAGGTATGTTTGTTAGCTCTTATCGGTAATTGCTCATTAACAGTCATGGATTGTCAAGCAGCAAGAACTGATTGCAATCTAAGGAACAAAAGTCACATATCACAAGAGTGATAGAAAATAAAAACAGTCTGAGAGAGTTGAAAAGCAAACAGACTCAGCATAGGAAATGTGGCCTGCTTTTTGTTGCGGTTTCTCTTCAGGCCTCTCAATACGCTTAACAAGATTATCTATTTGCCATCAACCCTAGTTCTACTTTGAAAAACATTATTTTAGAAGTATGGCAGTGTGCATCTCTAATGAAGTGGTTTTATACTGCCTGCTCTTGAGCCATCCGTACCAACAGCCTCCTGTCCTTTCCCATCTGCTGCTCTGTCTTGTCACATAGATCAAATGACTGCTGACATCCTGACATTTATCCGCTCTTCCAAGAACAAATAAGGATTCCAAGTGGTTAAATACAAACACTGCTGTCACTTTGCTAACAATATTGACACTCCAGCACTGCATTGTGTTCTTCAACTGGGAGAAAAGTTACAGCTTCTTAATGTTGCGTCTCCCCTTGCATTACCGTGTCACCGTATACCTCGTGCCCACTCAACAGTAGAATTAATCAAGACAGTAGCTAAAAAAGTAGGTAAAGATGATCACCTCAGTTTGTTTATTTGCAGCCCAGAGGCACGCTATGTGCTAAAGAGCCAGAGGCCACATCAGAAATTTATTCTGGAGGTTTGACACATGAGGGAAATAGGTTCTGCTAATGAATGATGGGGTTGTTTCTAGCCCACCTACAGGACAGCCTCTTGACTCAGCTCAAGGGTTCACCTGAGTCAGAAAGAAATAATCTCTAATAAATTCAACCTACTTCTGTACAACTCATTCTCTCATTTGCACCAAAATATTTCAGGCAAACTGCCCAAATATTTGTTTTATACATTTACTTGGAAGAAGGATTTATTATTTTATGTTTTACCAGAAGCTGACATAGCAGTATTTTTGATAACTTATAGTATCAAAACAGTTCGTACAAAAAGATAATGGGTGGGCACCATCCTGCTTTCAATACCAGTAACAGTCACAGAGAACAGGTGCGGGAGTGAGAGTCTTAATATCTGATTCTCTCCTCAGCTTTACTATAGATGTTCTTCATTATACTGGCAACTTTCTTATCATCACTATGCCTCAGCTTCTATATTTCAAAAATTGCTGTAATAATTCCTGTCCAGCTATGAGTCTGATGAGATCTACTAGCATTGTTTATTAGCATAGACATTTAGATCCAGACTGAATCCACTACTTCCTTCAGGCAATTCTCCACTTCTCATCCCTATATATTTTCCACTGCTTTTTCTCCAATGACTTTCTCCATATTAGCACTTTGAAAATGTAACTAACTGAAAGAAACTGTATCAAATCAGTAATCTTGGATTCTTTTGAATTTTATTAAAAAAATAACTGAACATATATTATTCACACATCATTTCAGTGTTGCATTTCACTGTGACTAGATTCATTGCTGTTCATTATTTGCACTAGGAAAAAAAATAGCAACGATGAGTCATACCCTTAATCTCACAGCTAAATAAAAACTCCTATAAAATCAGGCAATTCTTTCCCTCTTTTGTCTATGATGCAAATATGTTTAGTGGAAAAACCTCTAAAACATGGTCAAACTAAATCTATTGCTATATCTTTAATCCAGTAATTTGAAATAATTCTCCAATTAAAAAGTGATTAAGTATCTCAGCACAAGTTAAAAGGTAGTGAAGTACAATTCTTAGCAATGGTAATTAGATGGAGATGGTAGAATGGCACAAAAAGTACCCATATTTATTTCTGCTTTCTATTTAGAAAGTGGAAAAATATTTATTCAGAGAAAATGAAGAGGAGTATTTTCTAGGCCGCTAGCAAAGGTAATTTTCTAAGTTGAAAATTGATCAGATCAAATGATTTCCAAAGAATAGCCCTTAAAAAAGTTGGCAGTCTCCCTTTGCTCAGCTAGCAATAATAAATCTTGGAAAGAAAAGTAATCCCTAAATGACTGGAATAATGCATATTCCAGGAGAGCAAATTAGATGGCTTGGATTCCAATAACACAGATAGCTTACCAACATCACAAAAAGAAATAAATCATATAAATGTAGGGAAATAAATTATATTAATATAAAGACATAAGAATAATCCATCAAATCTGCCTTCATAGAAAATAGACCTTCTCAAACAAATCTTTGTGATTTTGGTTATACATGGAATAGAATTTTGTAAGGCACTGATGTAAAACTGGAGGCAAAAATAATGCTATAGGAATATGACTGTCTGAGAGGCAGATACCTTGTGAACATATCACAGGACTTTCAGGTTCCCAGCCCCAGTTCCATGGGATTTTAGATTACTTAATTTAGCAAAATGACCTGAGCTTTAGTTCAGGTGGGGACTCCTTAGTCCTGAGCTTTATTCTCAGACAGGTCTTTCCCAAAGGTAAAAAAATCCAGGACTCCAGCCTCAGGCCCATGCATTTTCAGTATCCTCAGCTCTCAGCTGAGGCACTGATTGATTCGACAGGCTTTCCTGCACTTCATCAATCGTAATTTTTCTTACTAGCTTTTTTTTTTTTTTTAATCTTCGGAGACTATCTGTCTGACAGTGCAAGTCTTTTGAAAGGATTAACAGAATGTCCACAGTTACACAGATGCTCAGCAAAGAAAGAAAGAAAGAAAGAAAATCCAAAAGCTAAAACTGAGAAAAACAAAAACAAACAAACAAACAAGACACAAAAAACCCCAAAGCAAGTTACTCAGAGTCCCAGTGACACCATACACGGTTTCAAATTTCAGATCAGTTCATATAGGAGGTTATGCTAACAGTACTGAATTCTCTCATTCTACTCATATAATGAAGAAAAGCAGGTATATGGATTTAGATTTTGTGGACTTCAGTAAAGCAGAACTACACTAACTTCAGCTTCAAGATGTATTGTCAATTGTGTAGGAGGATCTCATTCAGAAATAATCTGAAAGCCTGTGGTATTTCAAAACTAAACTATGAACATGTGTCTAAGGCAGCTGCTGACATACTTATCCAAATGTTCTCAAATGGCTATACAAGATTTAGCCTCTTAATGGCAGTTGAAATCAAGGGATAATGGCTCAGCAACACTGGTCCTGTTGCTTGGTATCTTTCTTAAAAAAAATAAAAACAACTCAGTGTTTTGGGGTAGACTGCCCTCAGCAGCATGGGAAGGAAGTTGACATGAAAACATGAAAAAATAGATTTCTCAAAATAGGAAAATACTTCCTCAGTTACTTTCAATAAGGAAAAGAGTTATGTGGCATCACAGATAGCAGATCTTTCAAGATGAATGAAAGCTTTAAAGCTTTCATTTAAAGCTTTAAAATTAAAGTTTTAGTTAGGATTAGTTGCACCTTTCTGAGAAAATCAGGGTTGTACAAGAGGAACCTGACAAAAACCTAAGATCAACACTTTTCTTTCAGTTGTTAAATAGTTGTCTGGGCACTTCAACAAGTACTTTGACTACCGCAAGTGCTGGACAGTTGTGCTTAAATTGATCTAGTTCAACATCTAAAAACAAGGATATTCATTAATAATGGTATTTCAAAAAATGTTCCAAATGAGGACCATGATATTACAAATACATAACAAAATCAATAAAAATACTGGTCAGCCCTGATAATGGAGCTTGACTGTATGACATGTTTTTGCCATAGCAAAGTACTGGACAGAAGTTCTTCCCTGTCATTTGTTTGTCAAAAGAGAAAAGTTTTCCTTTCTGAACCCTACTCAAGACACAGCTCTGAGTATAAACCTTTTTTTCCACAGGTCTTTATCTCCACCTCAGTTGAATATTGAGAAGGTATTAGATATTAGCCATTGAACAAGATTAAAATTAATCTGATAAACATCTAGTAAACTTCAGACTCCATGACCCAAGATGGTCTTCCTTAACTTCATAGATAGGTAATTGTAAAAATTTATTTACATTGTGCTTACATACTGCTCTCCCAACATTTAAAAACACCTTTAGTATATCTCCAAGAGTTTGGTTAGATTTTACTAGCATGAAGATCTCATCAGATTGAATCTTCCTTCCCACCTTGCATAAGATAAGGTATTTACCTTTCTTACACAACCTATAAAGAAGTTTTACACAAACAATTTCTGATATCAAGCTTTACAGAATGTAGTCTTCCAACCATTCAACTATTATTTGCTATCACATGTAAAAAGTATGCCAAGTTGATTTCTTTCCAGTCATTGATATGGTTTCATTTCATTAATTCTATGTATCGTTGTTTTTGAACAAAAAAGATAAAAGAATGAATGTTTCTTAAAAAAAAATCAAAGAACTGGTAGATCCATTGATCAATACCATGTTTTACAGGAACTAATACATAAACTAGAACCCAGTAAGAGGATATATTCAGTTCAAGAATAATAAACACAAAATAGTCAAACAATCATCACTAAGATAATCATACAGGTTTCTCAATGGATATGTTACATATACCTCATATTTTATATCAGACGTTCCTGTATAGAGAGAAATACTGAATCTTTAATGGTAGCATTTACAGTGCACATATGTGAGTACTTTCACATGATGCACAAGTAAAATTATAGAATTTTATATCTTCTGCAGAAACATGTTTTAGCAATGGAAATGAATGAGCATGTTCAACCAATTCATTGCTTAACTATGCATCCTCCAGCACTTCACAGACTCTCCTGAAACAAGTATTTCACATCAAGCTGGTGATATGAAAGAGAAAATATTTTACTAATTTACCTCGCTGGAGCTAATCATGATACACAAAGTGAACACACACACACACAAAAAATTATCAGCTCTCATTGTCATTACTTCATCGCTTGACTACTTCATCACTTGACATCGGTCATAATTTTTTTGCTTTTTTTCTCTTTGGAGATAAAGATATAAACTCAGAAAAGACAGATTAGGTGGCAATTATGAAAGAAAGCATGTACGCTGTAACATTATTACTATAATTCAACAAATGACTGCTCAGCAAACAGAACAAGTGATCGCAGTGTACTACTGGCTTCTCATAAATGCGGAGTAAAAGATTTTAGCCTAAACCTCAGTGAAATAAGTTTTGCATTTTGTTTGCCATTGACTACAGATGTGTACTTTGCTGGTTGTTTCCACCTTTATTACTAAACTTATACTAAATTTGTATACTCTGTTATTTTGTACTAAAATTGTATGACTGAGTTTTACAGGTCATTCACACATTTGAGAAAATCTCACCCTCAAACTTGCTACAACTAATAATTTTTGAAAATATCTCCATCACCAGGACAAGACACTAAAATGTTCCATTTTCTGCAATAAAAACTTTCTGGCTAAAGAAAGAATTAATAAATAGTATAAATTTCCACTTCAGCAAGAAAGGAGGAATGAAACTAGCTCCAGTCATCTATTACAACTGATAGAAAATGACCTCCTTGGGCTAAAGAAACATCTCATAGTTGAAAAACTACAGATTCTCTTATAAAAGTGAGTTTTACTGGAATCTGTTTTGCAATCTACCTGTGCAAAACTCCCTTGAGTCAACAAAGTAGTTTCTCCACTTCCCTTTGTATGCAGATGACATGTAACACTACCTGTCAAAAGTCTGTAGAAGGCAGTATCACACTTTCCACAAAGGATCTTTTCCGGTGTTGTGAAACTACAGGTTGTTCACAGGATGGTTTCTGGATTAACATGATTCTTTAACCTCTCTCTGTGAGTGGAGCTGAATAACCTAATAAATTTCCTAACTTGTATGAAGAATAAATCTCAGAGGAATAGGAGCCAGAGAGGATAAAATCTTATACTATTCAAAAGAAAGTTTTAGAGAAGACTAACTCTGAAAAAGGGTATAATACAGTGAATTATTACGTTGAACAGAGGCCTCCAGTTGCACTAATAGGAAGAAACATTGGACTCTGATCTAGGCATAATCTAGCTCAGTTACTTCCCCCTAGTAATTAACTATTAAAGTAGCCATTGTGCTGGGATAATGAAAACATCCTAAGATTTCTGAATAAGGAACAAGAGATGACATATGCCATAGGAAAAAAATAAAAAAGCGCCCTGTTCTAGCCGTTTCGGGTAAACAACTTTGCAGAACTGAGAAGAGCCTATGCGGCCGGGACATAGCAACCCCTCTAGCAACCAATCATAGCTAGCCTGGAAATCCCTCAGATGTTTGTAGGTATAAATATACACGCACTTCGGCTAATAAACGGAGCAAGATCTAACCTCATATTGAGTCCGTGTCTTGTAATCCGGCTCAGCTCCCAGAAGGCCTGTGCAGTTGTCCTGCGCTGGTTCGAACATCTGGCGCCCGAACAGGGACCCAACGGCAGGGACATCGGGACCTGACGGCAGGGGACCGACGGCAGGGACGTCGGGACCCGACGGGAGGAAGGTGCTGCGGGCAGGCGGAAGATCCTGGGTCGCCACGGCTTGACGGAGGATTGAGGAGCTGGGAAGCGGCGTCCGGTGTGAGGTAACCACACCGCCGGGACCGGGTGCCGGGCCCGGGGTCCAGGGGCGGGGGCGGTTGAGCCGCCAGGGCCCCTCCGCAAAGACCGCCTTAACCATGGACTGGGAGGCGGCAACACAGCTGCTATTGCATATTCTCGCCAAGCGAGAGGCGGCTGTGAATACGAAGAAACTCTATGAGTTGTTACGATGGGCACAAGAGAAGGGACATCTGCAGACTCTGGAACTTATGTTTAGTGCCACCGAGTGGCAGGAGATAGGGGACTCTCTCTGCGATGCCACCATTGGGGGTAGCAAAACGGCTAAGGACTTGGGTTGTACGTGGTGAGAAGTAATGATAGTGAAGGTCCTTCTCACTCCCGCGCAATATCTGTTATGGGAAAGGGAGTGGGAGAAACAAATCCAAAAGGTGGTGAACGCACATAACATCTCGGGAGATCCGTTGCATGGTGTGACTGTGCAGATGCTGATGGGATGGGGTCTCTATGGGGACCCCGCCACACAGCTAACCTACTCGATGCTCATGTATAACGCTTCGCGGAAGCAGGCGCTGTTTTTAGTGCCGTCAGAATGAAAGGCCCCATCATTTACGATGGTGAAGCAGGGATTGCGGAAGTCCTACGGAAATTTGGTGAATAGGCTCGTGCAATCCCTGGAGCAAGCTACTGATGAACGGACCCTCTGCAAGCTTTTGATCTGGTGCAGAGAGAATGGGTTCAAAGCCGAGCCCCACCTAGTATTCAAATCCGATGTGAAAGCCAAAAGCAAAGTGGCTGTTGGAGCCACGTCCGCCTTTGCGAGCACTTCAGGACCATGACCGCCACACCACTGAAAACCGGTGGTGTTTGGAGATCCATCGCCAACCCCCCTGCCCGTGCCTGTCTCTGTGCTGGCACCTGGGGCACCTACACCGTCTGTGCCCCCGCTTCCGGACCCACCCCGTCGCGCCTGAAGAACGGCCTGGCTGGGTCCAGGACTTGTTCGATTGCCTTGAAAAAAAAAAAAAAAAAAAGAGAAGGGGCGAAGAAAAGGCGAATGAGATCAAGGAGACTTATGTTGCTGAGGGCTTGATGAAAGCCAGGAGGGAGGTGCAGGGGAATTTGATCTGTGTTTTAAAAGTGGGGGTTGAAGAACTGTAATGCTTTAAGTGAGGACAGAAACCGTTACTAGGGCTATTGTTTCTATTTGCTATGTTCATCTCTATTATGTGTTGTATCCTTTGTATATTGATGCTGACACAAGGTATCGATGAAAGGTGGAAATTTGTATGATCTGTAGAGTCATAAAACTGTTGTGCGAAATAGAATCCAGATCTTGAGAAAGAAGATGTTTGCCTGCCCGGGCTGAGCGATAAGGAGCATGGAGGCGGCTGCTCAGCCAGGCTCAAAGCTGACCTCCTCCGAAAGCAGTTGAAGGCGACTGCTCGACCAGGCTTGTAGCCAACTTAACTGCAAACATCCTCTAAATTAATTTGAAGGTCAAAACACCCGAGAGGGAGGAAGATGAGAAAGGCAGGACCCTCAGACTGACGGCTGGGACAATTTACTGGGATGCGCACCTGCGCGACCAGGAGGGAAGGTTATGTGACTGAAGGCGGAGTTTGTCCGCCGCCTGGTCTGCCTGCTGGCATGTACTGGCCCTACGTGTCAGGATGCACCGAGCTTAAACAGACAGTGCAGAGAGAAAGGGGCGGGTGACACTCCTAACACTGAGACCCACGTTGTCTCCACGGGGACACCCGCCGAGTTGGGAGCCTGTCAGCAATCCTCTAATCTGCCAACTTGAGAGAATGTTCGGTCTCAGTGTCCTGCCGACAACCAGTGGAACTCACTAGTGGAGTGCACAGCTACATGAGGTCGTGCCACTGGACAGAAATTGTTTTTGTGCTGTTTGTGTGTGGTCTTTATGTCTTTTTTTGTGTAATATATATCAGCAGAGAGGGCTGAATAAGCACAACAAGAAAGTGCAGAATTTGAAAGCAGGAAAGCCGGGAATAACTCAGACTACGGTCGCACCTCCCCCGCCCATCCCCCCCAGCGATGGAGGACTGGGAGCCGTACTCTGACTTGTATCCTTGGACAGAGCTTAGGGGAATACTTAATAACTGATTTAAAAGATTGTTTTTTCACCATACCATTGCATCCTGAGGACCATGACATATGTTTTAAAATTTTTGAGGTTACCCCAGGATGGCCTAGTCCCTCTGATGGTCAAATACAGGGCTGGGCTAAAGGGAGCCCTGACAGAAGTAAAGTCGGGTCTGTGTAAGGTGATGATGAGAGACTGGAACACGGGAAACTGGACGGGACCCTTGGACTTGATAACCTGGGGAAAAGGGTATGCTTGTGTCGTTACAGACACTGGAACCAGATGGGTGCCAGCAAAAATGGGTGAGACCTTGGCTGGAAGCAAGCTCGCATACATCAAACGTAGCAGGCAAGCAGTAAGTACCCTAGCTGTGGAAAGTGTGAGCCTGCAGAAGAACAACATGGGAGGACGAAGTGTTACTGTCATTATTAGCTGTATATTGTGCCTTTTAGGAGGCAATGTTGCTTTTAACGCTATTATAGAATAACGCTGATGTTACTTTTAACACTAATGGATATGTTATGCTTCTTAGGCGTATTGTTAATTATACCCAAATTAAGAGTTGTTGGCTTTGTGGGACAGCAGATCAATTTGATGCACTGGTGTTAGGTATTCCTCTAAGCAACACAGACCTGAATCCATATAGCCTACTCAATACATCATATCAGTGCACACAGGAGAATGTCGCAATGGAAGGAATGCCCTGAACTCCCGATACGCCTCATGGTCGTCTCCAACCCAATCTTGGTGTTTGCCCTCATCATGCAGTGGCAAAAGGAAAAAGGGGGAGAAGACTACCTTGCGGTTTTAGAATGGATCTTCTCCTCAGTTCAACCGCGCAAGAGCGTGACCCCTCGGTTGGAAGCAGTGGCTCACATGGTCTGCCGTGGGAGAACTCGGGTGCTGGCAGTCTCGGGGGGTGAGCCGGTGGCGATCCACCTTCCCCTGCAGGCGGCGGATCTGGAATGGGCCTTGTGGCACTCCACGGCGCTGCAGTTAGCGCTCTTGGAGTTCCCTGGGGAGGTGACTTCGGAAAGGCCCGCAGGAAAGCTTGGCCACTTCCTCACCAGCTATTCGTTCGTAGGAAGATCAAAGTATGTAAAGACCTCTGCGCGATGGCCTCACGGTATTCACGGACGCAGGGAAAACCTCCAGAAGGGCGACCATCACCTGGAAAGGAGAAAGACCTATGGAAGGCCCACACCCTACAAGCAGTGGAAGGTTACTCGTTGCAGATCGGACTCCCTGTACGTCGTCGGAGTAGTACAGCAAATTGAGGATGCTCTTTTGAAAGAAACTCGTAATCAGTGGTTGTTCCAGCCGTTTCTACAAATCAAGAGACATGTGAGGTGGCGCTCGATGGCGTTCTGTGCCATCCACGTCCGGAGCCATCAATGGACACTGGGTTTGGGGAAGGGTAACGATCGGGCTGACCGGTTAGTGAGCTTGGTGCGCGAGCATGGGCCACTGAATCATTTTGAAATCGCCCATATTGCTCATGAACAGTTCCACACTAATGCCAAGGGCCTGACCCGGATGTATGATATAACTATATTCGATGCCCACGGAATTGTGCAGGCCTGTCCCCAATGTAGTCATCATGGGCCAGGTCTGGGCATTGGTGTGAACCCCGGGGGCCTGAAGGCATTAGAGATGTGGCAAATGGACATCACACATGTACCTGAATTTGGATGCCTCAAGTATGTCCACGTGTCCATAGACACCTACTCAAAGTTTGTGTGGGCCACGGCGCAGACTGGCGAAAGGGCCCTACATGTCTGCAGGCATCTAACACATGTTTTGCAGTCAGAGGCTCGCCCGAGCACATCAAGACGGGTAACGTTCCGGCCTGTGTCAGTGAGTCTGTCCGACGCTTTCTGATAACCTGGGGAGTAAGCATACCACCGGGCTCCCAATCTCTCCAACTGGTCAGGCTATAGTAGAGCGCACAAACAGAACACTCAAGGACTATTTGCAAAAGTTCAATTCGATAGTGGACCCAAGAGAGCATTTGGATAAGGTTCTATTTGTATTAAATCATCTCTGTGTCTTCGGGGACGATTTCGATCCACCTGTTGTAATCCATGCCACCTGTGTTAATGCAGGCACTCCCACTAAAGAAATGATGGTTAATTATTGTAACCCTAGAACGGGGATCTGGGAGGGCCCCACCACTGTCATATTTAATGGTCGAGGGCATATGTGTGTTTCTACACCCACAGGTCCACTATGGGTTCCCAGCAGATGGACTCGCCCTGCGAAAGGAGTCGTGGACGCGAGGGAGCATCCTGTCGAAAGGGACATGCAGGACAGTGGTGGGCAGCAGCATTGCTGATGTTCTGGGTACTGGGCTTTGGGACGGAAGGGGCTCCAGGGTACCATCCACGGTTGTTTGATCCTCGACAGAACATCTGGGTGACCTTAGCTCGAGAGCTAAATACCACGCGTTTCTGCGCTAGTCTGGCCACCCCTAGTACCCCCTTTGTAACATGTCTAGTTGGGGTACCTGTAAACGAGACCACGTGGAAGTATTTCTGGAATGCAGTAAAGGTAATGCCATCTTTGCGGAATCCCCAAACTTTGAAAATATTGACAGCACTCGAGAACTTGGCAACGGGAATCAACCGTTTCGATCTTTGGAGCCACAACCTGCCTGTAGGGCCCGAACCACAGGAGACAGAGTTATTAGACTCCCTTAATGCTTCTACTTGCCTTTATCTTAATGCATCGCAGAAGGGTTTCGCTTCGGGTTATAGTAATAATTGTCGCAGTAGCTCTCAGGCGCCCACCTGGTTGTACCCAATCGGCAACGGGAGTAGTTGGGATAAATGGTGTGGCAAGATGTCCCACAATTCCTCACATCCGGGATCCAGCCCTGTAACCCCTCGGACGTTGCCTGCAGGATACTTCCTCATATGCGGCAACCGGGCTTGGTCCGGAATTCCATCAAGGCCCATAGGGGGTCCATGTACGGTAGGCCAAGTAAGTATGGCTTCGCCCTGGGTCCATCCTAATAGCACCAGGGTCAAAAGAAGAACTCGACGAATGGCGCGTAGCATAACTGTCGAGGGTCACTCGAATGTTGAGGCACACTCCACAAATCAGAGTGAGCAGCACTTTAATATGAAGGGGGTTTAACTTGTGGCGAGTGCCGAAGCCTTCTCCACAAGCCGGAGTGAACAACACCTCTCTGGGAAGTGAAGTCAACTCCACCCTGCTGTTGTCTGTAGCAGGGCTTTATACCCATGCAGGTGGGCATGCGCTGAGGAGCAGCACTCATTGGCTACAGGCTCCCAGCTGATTGGTTCTCCTCCAGGTGTTCGGTTGCTAGGCGTCGGTCCAGTTCCCCACAAACTCCACTTTCCTATATATTCTTACTAAGGCCCCAACATCTCCCCCTCTTTTTTCCAAAAAAGAAAAATTAGCAATAAACATTGCAACATTTACAAAAAACAAATTAACATAGCTGTAATCCTCAGCATTTCCCCTCTTTTTACAAAAAAACAAAAATTGGCAATATCATGCATCAAATTATTACGAACAAAAACAAAGTAACATAGTTGCAAGCATAAATATAACCATTCTGGTTACGCATAAGTGTAACAATTTCTATAATTCATGGTCCATTAATTGTTTCTGTCCTTTCGCAACCACGGTCGTACCCACTTGGCTGGTACCCAGGTCGCTCCGTCTCCTCCAAGTACGCACGCATATCCTCGTCCCCATGTAACTAGCTCAACTGGACCTTCCCAGATCTGTTTCTGTGGACAAAAGACTTCCACCTGTACTTTCTTTCCCGAAAGGTCAGCTGAATTTTTTGAAAAATGAGTGAAAATGGGTACGTTGTCATCATTTCTAGGGTTGAGCCAATTCAAAACGTAGCATGCTTTACTTGTTAACTCATAGGGACCCATCTCCCCCTCTTTTTTCAAAACAGACAGTAATTGTTTTAAATTTCGATGGTGTCGCTCGATGATGGCCTGACCACCCGAATTATACGGGATACCCATCTGATGGGTTATTCCCCATTGCTGAAAAAAGTTTTTACAGATGTTGCTCTTATACGCCGGTGCATTATCTGTTTTTATGATGTCCAGTTTCCCTAAAACAGCAATTACCTGAGCCCAGTGTTTGCAGGCTGACTTAGCGTTTGTAGAAGTGGCTGGGGTCGCCCAGAGAGCCTTTGAGCAGGTATCCACCGTAACATGTAGATATTTTAGTCGGCCAAAGGGAGTGAATTCCGTAACATCTGTTTGCCATATCTGCCTCGGTTGTAGTCCTCTTGGATTGGTACCCATTTCCTGTAAAGGGGTCAGTCTTGCGCAATCCAGACAGGCAGCTATGATAGCACGAGCTGCCGCTCGGGAAATTTTAAATTCACGTTGTAACGCTCGAGCAGATTGATGAAAGAATGAATGAGACGTTGATGCCTGTTGTTCCGCCGAACAGGAAATACCCGCTGCTGACACGGCACTGTCTATGACTGCATTACCTTCTGTTAAAGGGCCCGGTAATGCAGTATGACTACGAATATGCGATACCCAAAAGGCATGCTTTCTTTGTTGAATGATGTTCCATAGCTGAACGAACAAAGCTTGAAGATTATGGTTATTTACGTGTCCTATAATTGCCCTATGAATTCTTTGAACGATGCCTACTACATATAGGGAGTCAATAACTATATTCATGGGCCGATCATGAAAAGTTAGAAATGCCCAAATTACCGCTTTTAATTCTAGAACCTGCACGGATGCAGTTTCCCGTCGAATCTGAGTTTTCCAACGATCTGACTCCCGGAAAGCGTACCCATATTTCCCAGTTTTGCTGCTAGCATCTGTGAATACAGTAATCGCATTCGATAATGGTCTTAAACTCTGGATTTCTCGTTCTTCCAGCTCCAAAGAGGTGTGGAAGAGAGGATGCTTGGGATAATGATTGTCCACTCTAACACCCTGAATAGCTAGAGCAAATTCTGCACTTTTTAAACACCATTCTTCAACTAACTCCAGGGTCTTTAGAGGCAGGATAATACTATCAGGCTCTCTGCCGGCAATTGTTCGTACGCGTTGCCGGGCTTTCAAAATTCCCATTCCAATTGCTTCATGCCTTTGAGTTAGGGTACGTCGCAAGTGGCTTGGGAGAAAAACCCATTCCAGTACAAACAGGATTCCTTTTTCATCTATCTGGGCGATAATTATCGCCACCTCCCTTTCCCGATTATAGACCACCAGAGATATTGGTAATCTTTCCTGGAACCTGTAGGCTGCTGTTTCTGCTATCTTTTCCTCGATTCGTTCTAAGGCTGCGACAGCCTTTGGGGTTAAGCTCCGCTTTTCTGCAGGCTCTTTAGCTCCCCTAAGCAGTTGAAGCAACGGCTCCATTTCCACATTTGTAATGCCGCAAAAATTCCTAATCCATTGGATGTCTCCCACCAATTTTTGTACACAGTTAACAGTGTCAATCTTTGTCTGCAATTTAAGCTTCTGGGGTCTAATTCTGGCTTCTGTGATCACCATACCCAGATAATTCCAAGGAGCTTGCCTTTGAATCTTTTCAGGGGCAATGACCAGGCCAAATTCCTTTAGACAGTTAATTAGCTCCTCTTCCTGCTCAGCTGGCAAAACTTCAGGGCTTGCTATTAAAATGTCATCCATATAGTGGTATGTGATCAAGTCGGGGTGCTTTTCCCTCCAGGGTTTTAGGGCCAAACTCACAAACCATTGACAGATGGTTGGTGAATTTTTCATTCCTTGGGGAAGAACTACCCACTGGTATCGCTCCGATGGGCCTTCCCTGTTAATTGTAGGCACCGTAAATGCAAATTTTTCACTGTCTTCTGGGTCAAGTGGTATATTAAAGAAACAATCTTTTAGATCGATTACTAACAAATTCCATGCCTGTGGGAGCATAACAGGTGAGGGCAACCCTGGTTGTAGAGCTCCCATGTTTTCCATGCATGCATTAACGGCTCTGAGATCCTGTAACAACCTCCACTTTCCAGATTTTTTCCTGATGGTGAAAATAGGAGTGTTCCAGGGACTTGTTGACGGCTTAATATGACCCTGATCTAACTGTTCTTTAACTAATTCCCTTAGATGATGCAGCTTTTCCTCCGGTAGCGGCCATTGGTCCACCCATACAGGGTCCTTTGTAATCCATTTTAGCTTTAAAGTAGGGCGGAAGCTGCCCCCAATGGCCGCTAGGGAAAATGTGACTGCAAAGTGACACCCCACTGGGCTAAAACATCCCTGCCCAGCAACCACAGTGAGGTACACATCACATATGGTTTTACCTTGGCCCTGTTTCCTTCGTCATCTATAACAGTCACGAAATATTGACTAACCTGCGTAGGAGATTGCCCCCCGATCCCTGTCACAGGGGTATCAATCTCCTGCAGGTCCCACTGTGGTGGCCATGCGAATTTAGGGATGATAGTAATGTCAGAACCAGTATCAAGCATCATGGCCACATTGGTAAGACGAGTGCCGTCTGGTCCTTCCATGCTCACAATTTTTGTCGGCCGCTGAGCAGTTATCTTTTCGCAAAAAGCAACCTGAGGGGGTCCGGAAGATCCAAAGCCCTTATTTCCCCGTCGGGCCTTTCCAGGATTGGGAATTGCAGCTCGAAAAGGTATCAGTTGAGCTATCCTGCTCAATGCCGGAATAGTGATGGGAGGATTAAATATTTTCACCATTATGCCAATATTGCCAGAATAATCAGCATCAATGCACCCTGGTAACACAAAAATACCCATTTTTGAGGCTGATGAACGGCCAATTATCAGAGCGGATAGGCCCCTCCCCAGAGGACCAGTGCATGTTGATTCTAAAATATGCACGTCAGAATCTCTAATCACTGTGGATTTTGCCACAGAGAGGTCGACTCCTGCACTTCCTCGGGTTGCGGCGGAGAGTTCGTGGAGGCAGCCATTGTCTGGGGATACTTGTTCGCCGCGTCCCTCAACGCGGCGACTCCCGTTTCCCTGTATTGGCGTGCCGTTCTTGCGGAACCGTGATCGGCACTCCGCTGCCTTATGCCCGAACCTTTGACATCTCGTACAGGTCCCATTGAATCCTCTCGGGCCCATATCCTCCATCCTGAATCTGTTAGGACACTTCCTCCTCATGTGTCCTAATCGACCACATAGGAAACATGTCCCATGAAATCTCTTGTCTTCCTTTCTAGACATTCTTTCTCCTTTAATTGCTGCAGCCAAAGCCGCACCATGTATTTTTGCTTTTTGTTCTTCCTCCATCAATGGCGCTCGGGCACAGGTCTCTATCATTTGGACAATTGAAGCTCCTGGTGGCAAAGTAGCTAACAGTTGCTTGCAAGTTTGGTTTGCGTTTTGAACTGCTAGATCTTTTGCCAATATTGCTTTCATTTCCGCAGGCACATTAGGTGCCATATCCAGGGCTTCCTTCAGTCGATCAACAAAGTTGAAAAAAGACTCATTCGGCTTTTGTGTTATTTTTGTGTATGGTAACTGTGGCGTTCCTATTTGTGGTAGTGCAAGAAAAGTGGCTAGCGCTGCATTTTTCGATTGCTGTAGTATCCTGGGGTGGAGCGCTGCCTGGGCCTCGGTTGCCCGGTAACGCCCATTGCCCATCAGTTGATCAAGGGTGGCAACCCTTAATGGATCATCCATACTGCGATTTAGATTCTCCAACTGTTTTTCCTCTAATCTTTCCTGCCATTTTGCTAACCAAAGCATGTAAGCGGTAGAGGAAAGCAGGAGCTCCATTATCGCTCTGCTATCCACAGGTACCATATGGGAATATTTAAACAGGGCGGAGACCTGATTTCTCACCAACTTATTGTCGTGCCCATACTGCATTACTGTTTTTTGTATGCCTTGAACAAATTTCCAATCAAGAGGTTCCCACCTGGGGCCCTGGGCTCCCATTACTACAGGAGCTGCTAGTGGTGTAAATACAAATTCTCCTTGTAACTGAGCATTCTCTATGAGCCCTTTATACCGTGCTCCCGCATTAAATGTTGGATTAACAGGTGGCATTTCCTCATCATTACTTCCACCTGCAGTGGAAGTGGCTGGGAGCTCCAGCAACAATCCTTCTTCAGCTGGGTCACTTGCTCCAGCTGCTTTCTTTTGAATCTTAGGGGCATCTTTTCATGCCTCCCACTGCTCTAATTGTTTGTCTACATTTTCCAACCCTTCCACTATAGCCCTATGGGCAGCCTTATAGGCTGCCTTCACATCTCTGGCCTTGGACCCACCGTCTAGTCGCCGCATTTGTTCTAATAATTCTGTCATTTTCTCTGCCTGTCCCCGAAGTTCTTGTCGCATGTTTTGAACCACGGCATTATCATCGTCCGATCCATCTGGGATCGGTACTTTAACTGGGTCCACTTCCATTTTGGGCACTGTGGGGGTTGGTCGCTTTTCCCCCTCCCATTCGGGCGCTGTGGGAGGTGGTCGCTTCTCCCATTCGGGTGCTGTGGGGGGTGGTCGCTCCTCCCCCTCCCACGGGGGGAGATACTCATCCACTCCCCCCCATACTTCTCGTTCCGCCAAAGTTACCGGACACGCCTGTTTAGGTGAGGTTACCTTTCTCTTATTATCTATTTTCTTACACTGAATTGGCTCAGTATTGTTAGTACATGCAGAACTTTCAGACCCGTTTTCCTCTTCTTCTCCATGGAGCGCTTCCCAGAACGCAATAGCGACTAACCGCTCAAACATAGGCCATATTAGACGAAATGTCTTTGTGAGGCACCACGCTTCCTCCGAGCCTAATTGTACACCGTCCCATAGTTCTCTTCCTACTCGCTCCCATGATTCAAATTTATATGCTTGGGAAGCTTCTTCTATGATTTTTCTCTTCTTACAAAATAGCAATAAATCGGTTAACTCAGTTTTCGAGACCTCAATCTTAGTTTTTTTGAGCAAGCCTTACGAAGCGTTCAACAGTATCATGTTCCATTGCTGTTGCAGCAACTTTCACTCTAGATGCGCCAATTCCCATTCTGACTCACCAGGTCGTGGTCACAATCCGCTTTTCTCCAGTAAGATCCCTCGCGTTTTCGCACGATCACGTCGGGGTCACCAGATGTCGAGGGTCACTCGAATGTTGAGGCACACTCCACAAATCAGAGTGAGCAGCACTTTAATATGAAGGGGGTTTAACTTGTGGCGAGTGCCGAAGCCTTCTCCACAAGCCAGAGTGAACAACACCTCTCTGGGAAGTGAAGTCAACTCCACCCTGCTGTTGTCTGTAGCAGGGCTTTATACCGGTGCAGGTGGGCATGCGCTGAGGAGCAGCACTCATTGGCTACAGGCTCCCAGCTGATTGGTTCTCCTCCAGGTGTTCGGTTGCTAGGCGTCGGTCCAGTTCCCCACAAACTTCACTTTCCTATATATTCTTACTAAGGCCCCAACAATAACCCAGATGGAGGACTGTAACGACAAAGTCTGCCTCTGGTCCATGTGGGAGGTAATTTTTGCATCCTTCTTCATACCGGGGGCGGCAGCGGCGCGAGCCCACAAAGTCTTAGATACCCTGTCCTGTTGGGTGGTTAAACAAGCAAATGTCACCAGTCAGGTCCTCTCTAATCTTGCGCTAGACTTATCACAGGTGCAACATGCGGTGCTACAAAACAGAGCGGCCATCGACTTCCTGCTGCTAGCCCATGGGCACGGATGTGAAGACTTTTGAAGGAATGTGCCACTCTAAGGCAAACCACCAGCAAATCCAACAGCTGATGGAACACACCCAGGAGATACAGAAAGACGTGGGCTTCTTTGGGCTGGATGGGTTAACTGATTTATTGGGTATTGGTGGGTGGCTGAAATCCTTGCTTAAGACAGGATTGATGCTTTTGATTATTATGCTTTTTATCTAAGGCTTAGTCAGCTGTGCCTTTGCATGCTTAAGGTGAATGCTATCCTCGCATACTCATAAAGCCTGGTTGTTGCAAAAGAAAAAAGGAGGACTTATAGAGGAATGGCTTGGAGATCGAGGACACCTTACGTTTCCAGGCGGTTGGTAAAACCTCGGCGTTGAAATGATTGAGAGTCCTTGAATTGCCCATCAGCAGATCAATAAACAACTGACGTTGCTCCACAAGACGTCGGACTCTTCGGCTGGGAAAATTTTGCAGACCAACATGGACTTGGTGATGGGAGCATGTATTAGTAAAATCGAGGCTAATGTTACTAGTTGTTTTATTGTTTATGCTTTGTATCTTTAGCTGTGCTTTTGCTTGTATTAGATGTATGATATTCTCGCTTACCAGCAAGGCTTGATTAGTGCAAAAGAAAAAAGGGGGAATTGTAGAGAAATGCTGTGCTGAGAATCTGCACTGTGCTGAGAATCTGCACCACCTGCGCCTTGCTGATAATGTACTGGGGAGTGTTAGTGAGTTGTCCTTGGCCGGCTGGGAATGGGGAGCTATGTGGGAAAGAGTAGCTAGCCGTTTCGGGTAAACAACTTTGCAGAGCTGGGAAAGAGCCTATGCGGCCGGGACATAGCAACCCCCCTAGCAACCAATCGTAGCTAACCTGGATATCCCTCAGATGCTTGTAGGTATAAATATATGTGCACTTCCGCTAATAAACGAAGCAAGACCTAACCTCACATTGAGTCCGTGTTTTGTAATCCGGCTCAGCTCCCGGAAGGCCTGTGCAGTTGTCCTGCTCTGGTTCCAACAAATATGCATTTTAAATACAGTTTAATTCTGGCACTCCCATCTACACATAAAAATCTCTGATCTGAGCTGAATAACAATTTAAGCTCAATTCAGCTGAACTGCCAGGTGTAAGGATAGAAATTCAAGCGCTAATAACATTTAAGCTCTCAATCTTAGGGGAGAGAACCATAGGGCTGCCACATCTCTGTGTTCACACATGGGATTATTATTGCTTGAGTTATTTCAATTATAACTCAGGCTAAACTTGCAGTAAAAAGTTCCATAACCAGGACATCATATTGACATTTTACGTAAGATTGCACTAGTACACTTTCTTCCAACAAAAGCATATGCCATCAGAGTTGAATAGGAAATTGTTTTTCTACCCTGACAAACTGTTCAACTTTAAAAATGTTCCTTTTCTATGTCAGCTGGAAACATTTTCATAAAAAGCAAAAAGTCAGAGATATAAATATCCCCCCCCCCCCCCCCACAATCAGCAGTTCAGGACACAGCACAGCTTCTTGGAACGTGAGTCCCAGCTCTCTTAGGTTCCCATTAAGCCTTCACTCACCTATGGTCCTCTCAGATGGACATCATTAAGCCAGTGCCTGCACTTGGGTAGGTCTTTCTCAGCACCTCCTGCTGAACCTGATCTTACTCTGCAAAGTTACTTGCAGTGGGAAAGACTCACCCTTTATCTGGGCAGATAAGTTTAAGATTATCTTAAACTAACCTGTTGTGTTAGACATTCACGTGAAGAAAAGAATAGAGAGGAAAAGGATGAACCTCTTTTGACCAGAAATCCAATTCTGTATCCAGAACAATCTCTATCATAACTTGCACATTTGTATGAAAAGTTTCAGTTTTGACAAATTGCTTTTTCTAATAATGAATGTTACAAGACCTTGAACACATACCCATACACACGCACACAAGCACAGTCAGTGTTTGCACA
Organism: Tinamus guttatus; assembly: GCF_059628265.1. Taxonomy (NCBI): domain Eukaryota; kingdom Metazoa; phylum Chordata; class Aves; order Tinamiformes; family Tinamidae; genus Tinamus; species Tinamus guttatus. The sequence goes on from NW_028288850.1 coordinate 276,291, forward strand.
GTAATAAAAAGGAGGTGCTTTAAGGCCGGTCATGCTCTGCTACAGAGCACCTTACCACTTCTGTATGCTTATGCAAGAAACTCAGGAAGACAGAGGTAGTCCCTCATTGCCTACAAAATGTTTCATACAGCAACTAGAATAAGACCAGAGACAATGATTCAGCAACTACTTCTGCTGTAGTAATTTTGACCAGAAAAAAAAATATTTTTTTTCTTTTGAGTAGAACTACCTAAGGAGGCAGAAAGCAAATAGTATACTGCTGATTAAAAATAATTTTCTTAGAGTGTTAGGTATATCTGATCATTTTCTTAACTTGTCATACAGAGGTCCAAAAGACATACTGCTTAGTAGTTTTGACATACTGAGTTTGACATTAAAAAGTAAAAAGGTTTGTTCATATTAGAAGGCACTGTATGAGCTAGTCTTCCAGCATGTTTGTAAACAGGACTGAAACAGTGATATAGTGAGTGATGCACTGGATTTCAGTGTAGTAGGCAAACCCAGCCATGGACCTCTACCATAGCAGCAGAACACTGTGTGGTCACAGCAAAAACATACCAATTCCTCCAATCAGTCAATATTGGATGGAGGGAACTGGATCTAGGATGTGTATTTGCAAGCACCAGTAAGTCCTACTTTGCTATATTGCAAGTGTTAGAGACCAAAACATGGAAAGAAAGAAAAAGTAGCAAACATAATACACCAGTTCTTGACTTCTCTGCAGTACAGGAATGGCAGCACTTTACCAGGACAGTCTGAAGAACAATGGGGAGACCCTCCCTTCAACTTCAGTGTCCCTGACTCCTACCTAGTTACTCAGTCTTGCCAAAGCTGTGGGATAGAACAAGAGAAGAAATGGATTTCTCCCTGTATAATGCAGAGATATCCTGTAATGGCACAGTTGTGCTGTAAGTATGTAGCTAGGAAAGCAGAGTGCCGTGACTCCTGTATGGCGAAATGAGTTCCATTTAGTGTATTATGCTAAGTGATGCAGTTCCGTTACCAAATAACACTGCTGTTCTTAACATATCAAGGTAATAACATTTATCATCATTTTAGGTTATATTTTAATATTTTACATCATATTAAAAAATACTTGTATATATACTAGCACCCTTACAGAAAACTGCTGTTTCTTCTGTATCCATGTTCATCTTTTGACTTTTTCATGGGAGAACAGGCTGTTATGTTCTGAATCGGCTACAGCATGCAAGCACCTCTCTTATTTTGTCTACACATTGAACACTGCTCTCTCTATATATATATGTACATATATATAAATGGCAAATAAACCTGCACTTCTTGAGCCTTAAGGTATGAGAAAATACACATATTTTTCATGCCCTCTGTCTTGTCCCCTGTAAAAATCAGTGGCACTCCTTCTTCATTTACATAGTTTTATAGATGGAATTTTTTTTCCATCTCCCATAGTAAATATTCTGTGGGAGTAAGTCTTATACACCCAAAATTATTTTGTCACATGTCAGTGAATCCTTAAGATTAGTAAAATTACAGCTTACTGCTAGTGTTTGAAATCTGTCACGTTCCAGACAATATTTTCTTTTCACTTTTCTCTATTGTGGAAATTTCTCTCTTCATCATTTTATTATTATTTTGTTTTGTAATTTGCTTGTTTTTAAGTACTTTCTAATCTAGGGTAGCTTTTTCCATCTTTTTAAATATAGTTCCTCTGGACATTTTAATGGCACTTTGATTTCTCTCAGGTTTGAGGCTCACATGCAAGCCCACAGCTCAGCTCACTTAGGTGCTCAAGAGATGAGAGTGATGCTGGAAACTAGCTGCGCCAAAGAACTGGCTAGGGCATTGGAAACTGTCCTGTAGGAAAAACATTACAAAAATTTGGTCCATGCTGATTGGAGGAACAAAGCAGAGCAATAGCAGGGGGCTTTCTTTGTTATTTGCCTAGGCATTTACTAGCCAGCAAGATTTTTTCCAACTATTACACTGACTGAGAGAAAAGCCATGAAGGAGAAAGAAATGGCTCTATAAATTTGGCATTGGAAAAGCTGCTGAAAAGTGGTTGCTTGAGGCTGACAACATATAGTAGAACCAAAGGAGCATGCTGCCATATTTCTCCTTCAGGAACACAGAAACCACAGCCAAGTGCCAGATTAGAAAGTAATTTTATGTCTGGCTACCACCTCTTCAGCACAAACAGCCTTCTAGTCCAGACAATACTAAGCCAGTTAAAGATTTTAAAAGAAATAAAAGAAAAAAAAGCAGTGCCAGGTCTTCTCTCACAGAAAGTTCATGCACAAGAGTTTTGAGTACCCTCCTATACTAAAGTAACTTTTCATGGATAACTCCCTCTGTGTCCAAATACAATTTAACTAAGCATTCTACTTTTAATTTTTCCAACATTGGAATCTGCTGCACATGAAGCTAAGGAGACCAGACTGACCACAAATCAATTTATTAAGCATTTCTGGCTTACATAAAGCCATTGCATATCCTCCTTCATCCCTACTGACAAAAAGTCTGCATTCAGCTATGTTTCCTCTAATTGTCCTTGTACTGCATATTTTGCTGGAAGGATAATACCATCACACAATTTGCTATCATCATTTATGGCATGTGGGCATCACAGGGATCTAGAAAAAAAAATAGAAGAGAGTTTTGAAGGGCTCCAAAACCCAGTTCACAGCTATGCTTTTATTATCAGTGATAAGAAAATCTTATGCATCTCATAGGAAGAATGTCGTAGTGCACCTCACAGAAAGAGTATCTATCTGGATGACAGTACAAGACTGGATCAGAATTCAAACTCTGGACATGATATGGAAAACAAGTTCCTTAAATAAATGAATGTTATCTCTGTCTGGTTCTTTATACAAAATACAGTTTTGGTTTTTTTTCTTCACATGCTTCTGTCTTGCCACACACTTGAGCTAACCTCTTGCTTAAAACAGACTTTCCCTGCACATTCCTAAAGCAGCAGCATAGATTGGGCAAAGCATTAAACAGATATAAGTTTGAAAATTTGGATCCTGTTCAGCTACCCAGTATAAGCCACTACCATTGGGTGGAAAGTTTTCTTGTAGTTGACAAAACAGCTTATCTGAACTGCACTCAGATTCCTATGTACGAAAACTATGTGATTTTCATTGATTTATCCAGTAGATCACTAACAAGATGGCTTATTTTGCTTGTGGCCACTTGGAGATGAAAATTTCTGTGATCTGTAGAGTCATAACAATCTCCCATGGGAAGCAGAGGCCAGACCTTGAGAAAGAAGATGTTTGCCTGCCTAGGCTGAGCGATAAGGAGCACGGATGCAGCTACTCAGCCCGGTTCACACGCAGCCCCCTCCAAAAACCTGTTGAAGCCGGCCACTCGGCTGGGCTTGTAGCCAACTTAACCGCAGACATCCTCCAAATTAGCTTTGGAGGCCAAACACCTGGAAATGAGGAAGAAGAGGAAGGCAGGACGCTCAAATTGAGGGCTGGGACCCCCCCAACTGTCATGCGTGCCTGCACACCCGGGGGGGGGGGGGGGGGAGTTGCGCAACTAAAGGCAGAGTTTGTCCACCCCCTGGCCTGCCTCCTGGGTCGTACTGACCCTACGTGCCAGGATGCACTGGGTATAGAGAGGACAGTGAGAAGAGAGTGGGGGGAGGAGAAACTCCAAACTCTGAGGCCTACGCTGTCTCCGCGGGAGCCGGTCAGTTACTCTCTCTCTCTGATCTGCCAGCTCGAGAGGGTGTTCGGGTCCAGATCGGCAGGTATCACCTCATGAGTAGTTATCCATACTTTGCTTCTTTTATGTGCTTTCACCTGCATAAATGCTCGTTGTAGTAACCTCGTTCTGGCGTGATTATTGCCGAATCCCGAGCCCATCCAGAACACCCCTGCACTACTCCACCCAATATGAAAATGTTCAAAACTAGTTAAAATGCTCTGGGTTCTCGAGCACCACAGTTACATCTCTCTAGCTTTTTTGGCTTCATTGTAGCTATGTTCCTCCAGAAATTAAAAACCCACTGTACCAACTAACAGTGCATTCCTGTTGCCAAAATAGTCCCCAAACATGAGATTGTTGAGCTTCCCAATGCTGTTGACTCCCAGACATCCATTTAAAAAAAAAAAAAAATCTCATTGCAAAGAATCCTCACTGAGCACCAGAGGAGAAGAAACAAGACTCATTCCTGCCTCTCTCCTGTACAGGAGCTGAATGTCTGGCTTCTCTGCTCTGAACAATTGTTTCTGGGTTTCATGAAAATCCACTACTGTACAGAATGCTTTTATTTCTCTGATGCACCCTAATGGTATGGTAATTCCTACAGTAACTTAATTTAGCAACTAAAAATGAATCATTAGTAGCTAATCAAAACATAGTCTTGCATCTGGCCTCCCGTTCCTTGTGGCAGCAGTTCAATCCATAACTAGTCCATTAAGTCCTCTCACAGAAAAAGACAGGTGGATGGCTGTTCATTTCCCACTAGCCTATAACTATTGGGCTTTTTCAGCCTCTCCCTCTAAGCGTAATATCTAATCTAGTTATAACCAGGCATGATCCCAGTAGCTTAGTTTATTGTTCAGTCTTGAGTTTGTACCATGGCAAAGCAATTCCCAATTGCTAAGACCTGAGTGTGAAATTTCTTATAGACGAGATTTCAAAGCAGCTTAACATGGATACAATAGGCTTCAGGCACAATTTCAGCATTTTCAGTGCACAGCCTACCATAGAGAATATGCACGTAGTAGGCTGAAGTATTCAAAATACATAAGGAGCTGTTGAGGTTAAATAAATCCTTTAAATCAATCCTTAAAGCTATTTGCATGCATCTTTTGAAGTTTTCCCTCTTCCATATTCCTACTCCTACTTCTTTAAATTTTTACTAATTATCATTTTTATGACTTTGGCATTTTGCCCTGAAATCTTCCTCTAAGCCAATGCTAATAGTTAATATTTGCAGCAAGTATGTACATGCAAGTTACATGCAAAAACTAAACCTCCAATTTGAACTCTGCCTACTCCAAATATTTATTTCTGCTATCAAGGCTTCCACTAAAGCTGAAAATAGTACCCAAGTGCAGAATTTTTGGTGCAACTTTTACAATACGTATTTCTTCAAAATGTTCTTTTCAAGGTCATTCATAAAACAGTATCAAACTTCAGTATCTTAATAAAATCAGTTTGAGCAGGTGCTGTGACAGATTGATTCAATTTTTGTTAGCAGTTACAGCACAATTACTGTTAGACATAGCAGAAAAGCACTATGCTAAGAATTTTACTTAATTTATTCATTCGTTAAAGAATTAAAAATGTGATTGTATTTTAAGTTTTCAATTTAAAATTTGACTATGATGACTAAACACTACAAAAAGCTACTCATGGGTATTTATAAAGCTAAGGGCCATATTTATTTTTCTTACATAAGTAGCATCATAAATGAAAACACTATGTCACATAGCTAGATTTATATCAGTTAAGGCAATTTAATAATCTAATAAACGCAGCAGTAGGCAAAATTTTAAGTCTTTTTCCCTGAAAAGGTAAATAAAGACCTATTTCAGTAACCAGTAGTGAAGTACATGCTAAGTGTGTCTCATCCTAGGAGAAAAAAAAAAAAAAAAAAAAAAAAACTTCTAGAACTACCATGTCAAGTAACCTACTAAACATCAGTTTACCTGTGAGGCACACGCACTGCACTTTGGTCAAGAGCTGGCTGCTTTCTTCATTTTTACAAGACATTCTAAAAGTTGGATTCTACCTAAAGCAGATGTCTACCTTTCAGTTCAAAAGCAGAAGGCCCATTGATCTGCCTGACATTAGTCAGGCGAATCCAGCCTTGAATTCAGCAAAATGAGTGGAAATGACACCCATCCCCCTGCCAAGTTTATGCAAAGCCACTGCTCAAATTTTTATCATGCTCTGAGTCATGCAATAAAAGTAGCAGCAGACATTTGCCATAAAGCACTGAATAGACACTAAAGTAGACAGCCTATTTTCATTTTCACTGAGCACAGATTTTCTTTGCTAAATGCTAGCAGAAGACAAAGCAAGGTGCAGGTCCTTGGCTTCTATGCAGCATGAACTGAATTGTATGTCTTCGCAGTTAATGTCTTCATTTTTTTTTTTTGCTGCTCTGCCAAGATGGTAGGCATTTCTGACAGTTCATTTTCTAACTATATGTTTTCCTGAGCCCTCATATCTTTGCAATTGCACAACTTCATCTTCCAAAATGGAAAATACTGGCAGCAGAGCCAATTGTCCTCTGCGCAGGCAATCCAGCCACAAGGGACATAAAGCAATGTAAAGGTGTTAATGCCCATCCAGTTGCCCATAGTTCCCTCTGTCAGGAACAGATATGTTTTCCCTCTCTGCACAACAACCATATATGGTGCCCCATCCACAAAATAACTTACCTGAGCATCCCCATGTAGGTCCTGCCCATACAAGGCTAAGGTCACACTATTATAAAGATTTTTTTTTTAAATGATTCTTCCTCTTCTGGTCAGATACTACAAAAGAGATATTACAACTCTTCTCATGCTTCCTGGCCTTCAGAAGAGACTGTATACTGAAATTTTCTACTCTCTAATTATGGAGGTCATAAAGACAACAACTTTAAAATAAGCACTTGTCTTTAAAATATACCTTTCAAAAGAGGTCCCTGCTTTTAAAATAAACAAAATGGTTGGTTACACCATCAGAAAATACATTTGTCTATATCAAAAACTTTGAGACAACATTTGCAGAATCTTAGCCCCTATTGTAGACTAGTCTTTAGACCAGTATACTTAAGTATTGTGAGAATAATCAAAGGTAGACTAGAGTTACTAAATATAGCACTGTGAAGAAAGGTACCCCAGATCAGTCATAAAATGGAGTTCAGCTGCACTACACAATCTTGAAAGCAGAATCAAGTGCAGACCAAAGCAGCTGGACTTTCAATGGAATACAGCCAGGTGGATATCGAAAATAAAATGACTATAACGGATAAATTGCATCCAAGGTAGCACTGAAGTTTCATGTAGGTCCAATAAAGAATTAATTCCAATGCAGCACAAATTTCAGAGAAGGCTAAAGCAATGACATCAGCAGGCCAAATTAATCTCTGGATTATTCCCCTGGAGACACTGCCCAGCATCGGCCCCAGGCTGACTGCAACATATCCCCGTTTTTTTTTTTTTTTTTTTGCCATTATGGTTCCAGTGAGGATAATGCAGAAAGGGAGGAGGAAGCTGCTTCTAGTGCCAGTCAGACCCATTGCGCAGGAATCCACCGCAGGCTTTGATCTGTGGAGACACAAGCATACCCTCGCCCCCATGTTATCAGTGGTACTGCTTTTCCCACCAGCCTGTCCCTGGGTCCCGCACCTCCACCATGGCATTACTAGGTTAGGATGGTCCTCTTCCACCAAAATACCACAGCATTGGTGGGGCCTTGTCCACTTTCCTTATCGTCATGGTAACATATTTGCCATAGCAGAATTCGTACTTCCACCAACCGACCCCCCCATGGAAGCAGTAGAAACCACTAATAAACTCCTTTGTAAGTTGCTCATCAGTCAGTTTGGAGATATGGGTTGTTCCCACAGTCAAGAGTTGGTGGTTTCCAACAGCAACTGGTTTATGGATGGAAGATTTCTTTTGCTGAATGCATTTCTTCCTCCGCAATTCTTCTAAAAGGCATCTTCATCAATTCTTGCTGTTTCTCCAACTGTTCCAGGTTACGGGGTTTAAGTGGTGCTCCTGGCAGTGGCTGGCAAAAGAAATCATTCACAGGGGAAACCCTGAACCTATATTTAGGATGGCTGCATAACAGAGGGGTCAGTATAACCCCATTCATATTCACAAGCTGTGATTTTGGCTACGGAGAAGATCTCGTGCTTAGCTTCTGGATGGCAGGTGTACATCACTGTGCTTGATCCAGGTAGGTTTTGTCTGAAGCTACAAGGTGTGCCATTTCCCATTTCTACAGAATAGTATCAGGTCATTTACTCTTCTGTATTTTTTGTAGGTATCTCTTTTCGCACTCTCTTTTGGATTTTCCTCTTCTTCTTGATCTGGTTCTGACAGAGGGCTCTTTATCATCATTTTCTCAAGACAGTATTCTTGGATGTTTATTTTCTGAACAGCTTCTTTCTCTTCTTAAAAAGGCGTTCCAACAATTCTCCTGGAGTAGGACCGTTGCGGTCCTTTTCTTCCTCACTGCCACTGGACATGAGCGAAAGGATATCCGCAGCGGTCATGACGATGTGGTTACACAGAGCCTCGCTCGCAGGCAGGCTGGGCTCGGTGCCGTGCCGAGCCGCCCTGCAGGGGGAGCTGCGGCACGGCCCGCCCGCAGCAGGATCCCGCCCAGCAGTGCGGCCGCCCCCGGCACCAGCCCGCGCCGCCGCCGCCCCATCTTGGTGCCCGAGGGTCGCACCGACCTGAGCGAGCCGAGGCGGCCACCGAACCGTTGCCACCAGCCTCCGCGGCCGGTCACGCCTGCCCTGTCCCGTAGCATCACCCCGACCTTATTCCACGTTGGCAGGTCGTACACTGTATGAGTATTTAGATGTGGTTCTTGCTCATGCGCCCCTATCAAGCTCTGTTTCAAATCAGCCACCTCTCCTGCATTCTTCTGCTCCTGGGTCATGGAGTTCCCCATCGTTCTCGACTGCTCACCTCCGTCCTGCAGGAGGCACTTGTGTGCGCACGGCTTCCTTTCAGCCTTCGTTCAGTCGAACTATACCCCGGTGCGACAAGCACGTCTGTCGCCTATCTCTGTCCCTGTTCGGGCACCATTTGCTGCATCTTGTGAAGGAGCGGACTCAGTCCTTCTGTTCCTTTGTTAGGTATGAACCCGTAGTTCCCAGCCGCTTACCTCTTTCCTTTCAAGAGGCTTTTAGGGTGCACACAAAGTAAGCTTCCTTTCAACTTGATCCTTACGCTTCCTTTCAGCGTGAATCCCGGAATCCAGCTGGGCGGTGCAACCAGAGAAACAGCTAATCTTCGAGCCCCACATTGGGCGCCATTTGCAGGCATATTGAGGAGCAGGGTCTCTATGATGTTGAGCCACAGACCTTTATTTAGGGTTAAACACAACTTATATAGTTTCTGATCCTGGAGCCACCCCCCGCCCTGCCTGGGCAGCACCTGGAGCCCAGCAACCCAACCAGCCAATCAGGCAGGTGATCATGCGCCGACCCGCCCGTGAGGCCGTCCAATGAGCTGCCTGGTCACGCGCTGGCCGCATGGCTGCAGCTCCCTGCTCAGCGCCCCCCCCCCCTGCCAAGGAGACACTGCCCCGCACCGGCCCCAGGCTGACTGCAACACTTCAATACACAGATTCCTTTGCTGTTGAAAATAAAATTTTGAAAACTAAATTCATGTTAAAGTAGATGCAAATGTGAAGTACTGTCTTCAAAGTGAAATAAATCTTGACTAATAGGCCAATTTCTGACCTCAGCAGCAGCAAAAGTGAGTCAAAACTCAGACAGCTGAGTTTCCTGCTTTCATGGTACTCGAGGTCAGGACAACTGAATGGCACTTTACAATTAACAAGTTCCTTTCAGTCTTGACTAACAATCAAGATAGGTTCATTAGGTTCAAGACAGATGCGAAGGCCTCTTCCATTAGTTTTACATAAAATGTATTAGTGTAGATTAAATGGATTTGAATTCATTATTCTTTAGGTCTATCTGTATTTCAACATATCAGCACCACTGTATAAGAAGTATAAAACATATAGATGACAGCAAAAGCAATAAACAAACTTCCTATAGTCAGACATAAAACAATGGCCTTTATAGACCACTAAGCCATTTACCCCAGGGAATTTCTATAAGATCACACTTCAATTTTCACCTTTCAATATTAAAAGAATGGTTTGAAAATACTTTACTATTCAATTTCCAGAAAGTAACTGGATGGAAATAGACTATTTCATGTTCATTAAGTGATCTTATCGTTAATGTATTTTTTTAATATTATGGCAAACAAACATAATACCGTCACACTAACTAGCATATCATTTAAGTGGATGTATTCAGCACAGGATCTATCCTATAATTACAGACACAGGAAAAGAGTAAGCAATCTTAATTGTTAATCTAGTGTAATTATAAACACATTGATTACAATGTGCATTGATCTGACAAGACCAAAGCTGAGTATAACAGATCCCATACCCTCCCCAAATGAGCCAATTCTATGATGCAACACAAAGAATACACAATAATAAAAATACTTTAATCAGTAAGTGATGAAAAAAGTTTAATATATACTTGATATGCTAAAATATCAAAATTTCTTGTCTGTAATATGAATTACATGTTAATTATAACTTGCCAATAGTTATGTGCTGCTTTTAAGTATACGTATCATATTTTATTGTACATTAACAATTGTTGTTGCAGAAACATCTTTTCACATTAGCAGCATAAACAGTTTTGGCAAAACCAGAAGAAATTTTAGTCTCTTACTCTCTGAGAACATGACATATCAAAGAATATTGCCAAGAAGATTTAAAAATAGCTTTTCAACTTGTTCATCTGGCATATTTCACGAGCCTCACACTCATTTCCCTCCTTAATTTCCTTATCACTGTGTATAACACCTGATGGGAGAATCAAAGTCTTCTCAGTAGTATCCAGTGAAAAAACAAGAAGCAATGGCCATAAACTGAATTAGAGGAAATTCTATTTAAACATAAGAAAAGCTTTTTTATTGTAAGGTTGGTCAAATATGGAAGCAGTTGCTCAGAGAAGTTGCTGAGTCTTCATCCTTGGAAATATTGAAAACCCAACTGGACAAAGTGCTGAACAACCTCATTAGGTGACCCTGATTTGAGCAGGGGGTGAGACTAGACAATGACTGGAAGTCCCTTCCAACCTTAACAGTTCTGCGATTCTATGACAAATGAGCTAAGAATTTTTCTGCTTCCTTAAACTATTCTGCTCCCTCGAAGGCACGTAGCACGCACGCGTTCACTGCTACAACATAGAATAGGACAATCTCTCTTTTGTCCTTCCCAGCAAAGCTGACAAGTATTCAGACTAACAATGGAAAAGGGAGAGACAGCTGACCAACTCTGAAAAACCACATAGAGAGCCTTGTAAGAACACAGCCTTGACACAGGTGATTTTTAGAAATTGGGCTATCCAGAGAATGCATAACATCCACAAATGATTTATATAAGCAAAATGCTACCACTGGAAACAAATTACCAATTAACTCAGTACAAACAATTTGGAAAACAAAACACAAAACAAAGAGTAATAATAACAGTCTGATGAATGTCAATTATTTTCTATCTTACTACTTCCCTGAAGACACACAGTTCAAGTCACTTCAAGTACAAAATCACGTATCAAGTAATTTCTGTGAAGAAACATTGGACTGGAGTTCATTCATAAACAGTTCATAGTCAGCATTTGTATTCATAGTTTGAACTGTAGTGACTACAGAGCACGTCACAATTCCTTAGGGGAAATACTGTATCTTTAATATCCTCTTAGATGTTATTTTTACCTTTCTCTAAATAAATGTTCTAAGTAAATATTTGCTAGCAATACAGAGGCAGAGAGATGTCTCATTTCATTTTTACATAAACATGAAAGTAACTAAGTACTTTAAGAACACAGTCAGCAAAACACGTGTAACATTATAAGGTGTTGCAGTATCTACTGAAACAGGGGTACTGAAATAGAGACAAGTTGTCTTTTCATTATTATTTTAATTTTGCCTTGGAAGAGAATGAAAGAAATTAAGAATTTTTTTTTTCAGAACGGTAAGGCAATTCAAATACAATACTTCTAGTCAGACTAATCTTGGTAATGATATTAAGTGGAAATCAGAATAAAAACTTCTTTTTTAAACACCTTTTTAGGCAACTATTCCTTCTTTCTAATCATACAAACAACTGCACACTAAAGGCATCTCAGCATTACATTGCACAGTACACAATATTCAAGATAAGCAAAACTATGGACATCAATAACCTTAAGTAAAGTTTTTATTACATGCTTAAACAACTCTAAAAATAACATGCTTTTAATTAACCTCTTTCTTCCCCTCTAGATTTATGCAAAAAAGAATCTAGAAAACATCAAAATTATCTTGACTAGGATAATTCAGTCCTCCTCCCCCCAAAAAAAAAAGAAAAAAATGAAAAAGCTGAATTTAAGTAAAAAAAAACATTAAAAGCCTCTCTTCCCTCTTATAAAACATGTAGAGATGAGAATTTTCTAGCTTTCCTTTTCTGGTATGCTTGTTACAGCTTATACATTAAAATCTTAGTAGATTAGTTAATTTATCTCATTTCAAACTAGCTGAAGAATACTTAAATTATATAACTTTCAGGAATTAAGCTACACTGCCAAATTATAAGTTAATTATAGCAAAAGCAAACTATGAGTGTATTTCAGGAGCCAATAATAGATTTTCACATTTACCATAACAGTCATCACTCCAGAGTTCATGCATTACACAAAAGATTTAGAAAAATAAGGAATATTTTAGATTGCCTTCCTGGACAGAACATGCACATTATTATGCAAATAACATAAAAGAACATAATACGCGACAATCTTTTATGCAGCACATCAGTATTAGTTGAGCATGTACTCTAATTTTTCCTCAGGTTATTTCGATGCACGGCTGTCATTTGTAGTCTCCTGGGTTATTATTTTATGCATTTGCTACAGCAATATCAAGAACACATTTCTGACCAGAAATGCTAAAAAATCCTCATCCATCATGAGGATTTTTTATTCATATAACCTCATGGAAAACATAGAAAATATGCCTTCAGGAGCATTTAAAACTAAAAATGCATGCATATTTTGGTTGGTGAAAAAAAAAAGGCATTAAATGCTCTTTGAACATCTTTTATTTACCCTGCTGCTTTGTAGTATCTTCAGTTTACTTTCATGATGGGGTTACCTACAACTTTGTCAGAGTCATAGCATTTAGACAGAAAAAAAAAAAGCTCAAAATAAATGCCATGATGCCTGTGTATACACCTGTATCTCTGGTTCTGTACCTTACTCCCATCACTTCTTCACCCTACAATTTTAAAATCTCTTGACCAGGATCAACAAAATCTGACTAGAGTGCAGGTATTTCAAATATAGTATTTATATGTTTCTGTGGAAAAAAAAAAAATCTGAGGAGAAACATTTTGCAAGTTGCCTAATCCTGAAGAGATATAGCAAGTAAACATATTTTACAGGAAATACTGTAGGGACCTTTTGTCACACTTAAAGGAAAAAATAAAAATAAAGCCCACAGTTTCTTAAATGTCAAATGAGTCACAGAAGCAAAAATCTCTAGAAATCCAGCATTCACAAGCGCTAGTTCAACAAGGACCTCATGAACTTCAACGTGGAGGGGTAAATCTAGGGCATAAATCTCCACTGCATATCAGACTGCATCAGCAGGAGCAGAGCCAGCAGCCAGGGGAAAGGATTATTTAGTTCTACTCAGCACGGGTCAGCCTGAGCCTGGAAAACCAGGTCCTACTTTAGGCCTATCCAGTCCAAGAGAGATATTCACAAACTGGAAGGACCCCAAGGAGGGAGGCTCCCAGCGTGGCCAGCAGGCAAATGACATTCAGGGGAGGCTGAGGGAGCTGTGTTGCTTGGGCCTAGGGAAGAGAAGGCTCAGGGATACAAGGAGCAGATTTCAATCTTCCATGACCTATTGGGTGCATGTAATGAAGACAGGGCCAGCATGTTCTCAAAGATGCACAGCAAAAGGTCAGGAGGCTGCAATCAGAAGTTGCAGAAAGGGATAAACAGGAGGGTAAAGGGAAAAATTATTCACAGAGTGCTTTGCCAGGAAAACAGTGCTTCTGGGACTGTGAGTTGCAGACGAGGGTGACTAGGGTGTCTGTGTGCATGCCTTGACCTCTTAGCCCCTTAGAGTTGATCTAAAGTCATCTGACCTTTATGACAGTTGTACCTGAATGTTTTCCTTCTCTCCTAGTGCACATGATCTTTCTCTCATATGAATAGCAACTAGGCTCTCAGCTTGCTGGGACAGCAACCACTAGGCAAAGTGCTACGGGACACAAGTGGGGAAGAACAAGCAATGCCGAAGTGCAGCCTAGCACTGCAACTGCTGGTTCAGATGGTACTACCTCAGCTTTAGATGGGGGACACTGCAGCTAGGCTTTATTGCACAGTAGAGTAGCCAGAATACATGGCTGGAAGAAGTTCTGCCAGGAAGCTTTATAATGAAAGTGCAATAAGATTTTAGAAAATTACTACTATGTCCTGTGAAACAAAGCAGAACAAATCTGTGACTCAGTGTTTGAATAGAATGATTCAACTCACAGTTATTTTAAAGTCATTTTAGGCTGTAAGGTATAAGAAGGGCAAGATATAGGCGGATCTATTGTCCTCTGTCAAAGCAGGGAGGGAGAAGGGGAAGGGGAAGAACCAGCCAATCAAACATCCCAACCAGCATTCTCCCACTGCCATCAAATTCCTCATGGAGATTGCCCCTATGGCATAGCTCTGCTCCTCTACTGTTGCACTGATATATAAAGCAGCATTTGCCTTTAAAATGAGGCAGTTATAACAGTAGAAACTTTGGGGAGAACTGAGAGAAATGCAGAAAAATAATGACAGAATATAATGATCTGTGAAGTCTGTGGAGAATAAGATTTGTTTTTACAATATTCAAGTATAATTAACTCTTGAGGACAAGATAGGAAATGACTGCCACTTTCTGTCATGTGAATGAATACAATACTGTTGAGATCTTTTAAAATTCAACAACTTGTAGAAGGAAGTCTTTATTTAAAGTTGCACTTGAACAATTGTTAGTTTCCATACCATTTCTAAAGCAGCATTCCAAGGAGATTTCAGGATTATTTTAAGCTATTTCATGGTCATCTGAAACAGCAAGGCTTGTGCTGGAATGCTCTTTTCACACTTGGTGAAGCCTGAAAGACCTAGGCTTTTCTGTCAACTGCTGGAAGGTGGTTCAATATTGCCTTTAATACTTTGGACAAGGAGAGGAGATAAAGGAATAAACTTTTTCTTTCCTATCACAACTTAAAAAAAAAAAAAAAAGTAATCTCTAACATTTTCACAGATCAATTTCGCAATTTATTTCTTTTAATAACACATTCTATAAGACTGGAGATTAAGAGGGGCCTAAAAAACCTGATATGCTCACAGGACTATTTGAAGGATAAAGAGACTTTTTTTCAGCTCCAGTTCACTGACAAGTGCCTTAGTCTAGGCAGGGCTGGTGAGTGAAAGTTGTTGTCACCTGACAGGCATAGGCCTCTGAAATGATGGTTGTACATCAGTTTCTAGTGTTTTCTCTGTAACAGAACTCACAGTTCTCAGAACTCACTAGAAAAATAACCCTATTTTTAATTTGCAAACAGAGAAACTGAAGGCTAATCAACTGTGCTGACAGTTGGTTGCAACCCTGGGAGCAGAATCCAGATTCTACTTGTAATATACGACCAATTTGCCTTCTCACACCTAATTAGCCTTAATCTGTATAAATAGTTGCAGGTTTTATATAAATTCTTCCAACAATGGAGAGACGCTGCTACTTGTGTTTTTTTTTTTTTTTTCTTCTTCCTCCCCTCTGAGCATGAGTGATAATTGAAAGCCTAGCCTGGGTGTTTGAGTTTTTGTGGTTTTTTTTTTAGATTTGTGTTGAAAATGTTGCAGTTTGAAAGCCGCAGTGGTAGTGGTGGTGGGGGGGGGAAGGAGATATCAAAAAAAAGTATCGGATTCACAAACAGTCTGTGGACTGTAGGTCCGATCGCCTTCCTAGGAGCGAATCGAGTTCCCAAATAGTGTGATCCACTATAAGCTCGACCCTGGCAGTATCGGATTCACGAACAGTCCGTGGACCGTAGGTCCGATCGCCTTCCTAGGAGCGAATCGAGTTCCCAAATAGTGTGATCCACTATAAGCTCGACCCTGGCAGTATCGGATTCACGAACAGTCCGTGGACTGTAGGTCCGATCGCCTTCCTAAGAGCGAATCGAGTTCCCAAATAGTGTCACCAACTATAAGCTCGACTCTGGCAGTATCGGATTCACGAACAGTCTGTCAACTGTAGGTCCGATCGCCTCCCCCCAAACAAGTAGTCGAGTTCACAAACAGTATGATTTATTCAAATGCAACATTTACAAAGCAGGTTTCGGATGTCAGTACAGGAAATTCTCTACTAGAGTGTGGGATTTTTAGCTAGCTCTGATGTACAAATGTGCAATCATCACTCACCCCAGAAGATGGGAGAGGGCTCTCAGTCTCGAGTCTCCTCAGGCGGCATCCCAGCGTGAGGGGAGGGAAGGGGGATCAGCCTGTCGACTGAGCCAGGAGTTACGATGGTTTCTTCCCTCCAGACTTTCATCCTTAGTTCACCTTTTATACTTTTCTTTACATTCAGGTGGAGCTTGAGTGACTAGAGTCATACTTAATATTGTTATTGATTGGTGAAAAAGTTTCTCGCTTTCATTTAAAGGTACAGTCCACCGAAAATCTAGAGCGCATGCTCAGTGAGGGGTGGTCGTACCTCGGAGGCGGGTAACTTTTGGGATGGAAGTATGGTTTTCACATTATAATGAGCAAAGTTCAAGCAAAGTTCATCATTTGCCACCTTTGCTGGCTCAGCACCGGACATGTTATCGTATATCTCCCATTAGACAGCCACTGTGCGGCTTATCAGCAGCCCAGCACAGGGAGTGCAACAGAGTTTGGCCGCGGAGCCTTCACCCCGCTCCATCCTCCGTTACTCCCTTTTGCAGCTGCGAGGAGGGCAGATTGCGTTGCCCAGGGAACCGTGGAGGAGCAGAGTCCGTGCATACCAACCATCCTGGAAGTGGCAACTGTGTAGCACCCCAAGCAGGCCTCTGTAATGCCAGAGCTGTATTAGGCCCTAGTTTTCCTCTCAGTTCCTGCTTTCAAACAATTCTTCCACAAACACTTCTTCCACACTATCCACTTCGTGACTATAGTCACTCAAGCTTCACATGAAGTTGTTTAGGTGTTAATATTACATGCCCTAAACTTGATGCAGTTAAGCGAGTGATTGCACATTGGTACATTAGACGTGGGAAGTTACAGGAAAGGCAGGGAGTCTAGTTCTACAGGAATATATATATATACAGAAAATATTGCAGTTACAATAGTAAGTAATGCTTATAACAAACTTTGTATCCACCCCGTGACTCCAGTTACCATTGTATATTGAAATTTAGTCTCAAATTAGAGTCTTAGTACTTGGGACATCAATAGGGTCATCCACCTGTAAAGGGGTATAAGCGGTGAACTGAATCATCTTTATGTTAATAGCTTTCATTATAGTAGATTTTACACAGGATATTGCTATACTTAGGATAATTATCATCACAATGAACATCACCACATATTCTATCAAACTTTGGATCCAACGAGTGACACCAAAGCCAAACCAACTAAACACCTTCGCCAGCCAGGTAGTGTTCATTGATTCCCGGAGTTCATGGGTGTCTTTCGCCACCTGTCGTATCTTCTCTAATTGGATATCAAGGTCCTGTGTAACATTAGGGATATAAATGCAGCAGTCGGTACTGGAGAGGTTTAGGTAGCCACAAAGTCCATTTTGGCGTAACAGCATCAAGTCCAGTGCCATCCGGTTCTGAAGAGTCATTTTTGATGTGGCTTGTAGTTGTTGATTGAGCAACTGTATACTAGTATCAGTGGCATTAGCTAATTTTTCTACTTGATAGGCTAGCTTACTTAACCATAATCGCGTTTGCACAGTAGCACGACCAAATCCAAAAAATCCTTCCATTCCCCAGGCTATGCGGGTGGCTGCTCCTGGGTCCTGCCACCCTTCTACATGTCCTGACAGTTCTATTTTTGCCCGTTTTGCTCGAGCCATCCAGTGGGGCCGGAGGGGAGTTCTCCTCCACATGGGGCACAATGTTGGAAGTGGAGTTCAGGTAATCCAGCCCATAAGGAGGTATACATATTGCCATCACTGCAGGCCCAGATCAAACCAGCTGGAGCGTCACCAGAAGCTATACGGCAATCATTACGAGGCACAAAGTCTTCACTTACTGATTTATATTTTATGCTGTGATTATGGCACAGACAGCCTATTTTTAGGGAAATGTAAACTGGCCAATAGTGTCTGACCCAATCGTGTTGTTCCCAATTGGAGCAATTTATCACATTTTGGCAATACCACAATGCTGGCTGGTTTGATACTGAGCCAAAAGAAAATCCTGGGCCAAATGGTACTACAGATTTGGGTAGAGGCAAGCAAGCGGTAATACTAGATTCATTGAGAGCAGTTGCAAACCCCTTTATTAAAGTTTAGGGCTAAGTTATCTGTCAGGGGCGGATAAGGTTTGTGCGTTGTCACTATGAGTATCTCCTTGATTCCAGTGCACTAAACATACCAAGCCAAAGCATATCTTCCCAACGCAAGTTGGAAATATCATATTTGCTAATCCTAACTACAGCTCTATAACCCTATTACAAATATCTGATTAACAACACTATGCATGAAACTAACAATCCTGATGGATACTCAAGATAGGAGAGTCCTTGGTTCCAGGTACAATTGTCCAGCATTCCGGGTTTTTCACATCCTGGAAAACAAAAGGAAGAATGCTCGGTCTCTGCCTTGACCGGCACAAATTGGATTGTTATTGATTTTGCAAGCATAAACAAGCAATTATATTTGGTCAGAAGTCGGGAATGATCCACCGACTGCTTATGCGGTGTGTCTTCCCACTAGCATCAGTGGCTTCCCAGGCACATAGTCCTCGAGGTTTAGCCAAAATTAAAGGAACAACCCCAATAGAGGGCAATTTTGCCATCACGGGCTGTCCCACCTGCATTTGAATAGGTGTATGCTTTTGTGACTTTGAGGGCTCTGATAAGGTGGGAGCAGGTGGTCCTGTGGGACAGAAAGCTTGTATTTTGGGGCTTCCATAAGTTCCCCATCTGTTATTTACTGTGTAGACTGCTTGGGATAGCCGCAGATCCCAGTTAGGCTGTGACACTTTTGCATGTTTCTTAATCATGCCATTGACTCTTTCCACTATACCATTAGCTTGGGGATAATAGGGAGTGTGAAACACCCATTTTATTCCTTCTTGTTTTGCCCAATCTTGCACTACAGTAGCAGTGAAGTGACTGCCATTATCACTTTGTAGACACTCTGGTGCTGGGAGGCTACTAAACCAGTCCTGCAGGATTTTCACAGTATTCTCACCAGTGGCTGCACTTACTGCCGTGGCCATGGTTAGTCTGGATACTACTTCCACGCCTACCAGGATGTATTTTCGACCACGAGCAGGTCTTAATGGTCCTACATAATCGATTTGCCAGGTGCTCCATAAGACTTTGTTTCTTTGAATGTGCTGAGGGGGAGCTTGATTAGGATGATTCATTTTCAGTCGGAGTTGGCATTGAGGGCAAGCTGATATGATTTCACTAACTAATGCTACTGACACAGGCCATCCCCGTGCCACACATTCGTGATATAGATCATATTTCCCCGAATGTCCCCTTTTTACATGCAACCATTCGATTAGCCTTTGCCACTCATCTCCTTCAGCAGCTACTGTTTGCACTTGCGCTAACCTATCGACTTCCTCATTCCACTTAGTTGCGGGTGCACTAGTTTTTGCATGTGCCTTTACCCATCCTATTTCTAAAGGTCGGTGTCTGCTTACTTCCAAAAGTCTCTGCCAGTCACTTGTCCTCCACACTGGTACACGATTTACCTCCCAATTATTTGCTTCCCATTGACATATCCATTCTGTTGCTCCCTTAAATGTGGCATAGGAATCAGTATAAATTACCTCAGCTCCATTTTCCACAGCTAACAGCAGGGCTCGGAGTTCCCCGACCTGGGCGCTACCGTCACCCTCCTCAGTTACTGACCGTCCTGAGCTTATTTCCAGGGCTGCTGCCTTATAATTCCACCCCGTGCTTGTTCTTTGGGCAGAGGCATCAGTAAACCACACTCCATCCTTTTTAGAGGATACAGTGAATTCTGGAGCTACCTTAATAGGTGAAGGCTTATAAGGAAGACATAATGTTGTAATGTCTGAGCTTACTGGCTGTTGTAATTTGGAGGTCTTAGTTGGTCCTTCTTTTAGTGCTAGCAAGTGGCTTATTCCTTCTAGATAAGCATACCATTTGCGGATCGTTCCCTTCTGTGCGACACCTTCAGGAGGGGGGGCGCCTTTAAGAATAGGGCTTAACAATGGAAAAGGCCCCTGAACGATGATATCCTGTGAGGTTCGTAGTTTTTCTGCCTCTTTCACTGCACGAACTAAGGAGAGAAGTCCCTTTTCCCACTCAGAATAACGCTGCTCTGTCTCTTTAAAGGAGGTAGACGAGAAAAGCAGGGGTCGCGAAGGACCTGAAGCTCCTTTTTGAAAGATGCCGCAATAGGAGGCATGTTCAGAGAAACCCCATTCAGCCCGAAAAGGGTCCACTGGATTTAGGGGGCCTAACCTCTGATTGATAACTAATTCATCCTTTAGGGTTTTAACAGCTTCTGCATGGATCGGAGTCCAATCCCACGGTTTGTTCTTTCTCAGCAAATCATACAGAGGACGGGCAATTACAGAGAACCCAGGAACATGTTTCCTCCAATATCCTAGTGTTCCCATTAGTTGTTGTAGTTCCTTCTTGTTTTGGGGTAGGCGTCCCTTTTCGATCTCTGTTAATGTATCGTCGGGCACAGCTACAGCTCCTGATACCCACAAAGCCCCCAGGAATTTAACTTCTTGTGCTGGACCTTGACATTTGGATGGTGGTACCTCCATGTCATGGTCTGTTAATAGTTGCCAAACAGTTTGAGCAGTTTCTCGTACACATTCTTTGTTGTTTCCACCTATTAGTATATCATCTATATATTGATAAATGCATATTTCAGGGGGTTTCTTTACTGTGGCTAGAAGCTTTGCGAGCGCATTATATGCAATAGTGGGTGAGTGTTTATATCCCTGTGGCAATCGATTAAAGGTGTATTGTACACCATCCCATGTAAATGCAAACTGTGGCTTATCTTTATCTTCTAAGGGTACCATAAAGAACATATCTTTGATATCTAGGGTGGCCATCCAGGGGTGTGCAGCTGATCGTATAGCCATGACAATCTCAGCTATGCTAGGGACTGCCGCTGTTAGTGGGCCGGTGTTATGATTAAGTTTTCGGTAATCAATTGTCATTCTCCACTTGCCATCTGGCTTCTTGACAGGCCACACCGGGGAGTTATATGGAGAATGGGTTCGGCCAATTATGCCTCGCTTTTCTAAGTCCACAATTACTTCAGTTATTCCCTTCTTTGCAGCTGCAGGCAAAGGGTACTGGGGAACATTGGTCACATGAGATGGGGGCAGGGCATGGGTTACTTCCAGCACTCCTACCGTTAGGCTTTCCTGCTCGTTTCCTCCAAAATTCCAAACACTACCATTAGGCAGGTACCATCGTTTTCCTCTAAGTACATCGTATCCTAGAATGTTCCCAGGGTGTGAACTTAGTACCACATCCACAGCTGTCATCCTCTTTTCCCCAGGCAACCATAATTGGGTCCTAGCAAGTGGGCATTTTTCTTTAGCACCTGTTACTCCACTAATCACAATAAATTTTTGAGAGGGTTTAATTCCTAATGATTCTGCTTGCAACTTGTTCAGAACACTAATCTGTGCTCCAGTATCAATCAAAAATTCTAGACTAAGTTTTTTTGGACCAACAGGAATTGATATATAGGGTTCTTTGTTTTTGCACCATTGAAAAATATGTATCATGCGGGTTGGGCGGCCCGAATCCCAATCCGCATTGCTTAGTTTTTTTGATCTCCTAAACTCTTCACTTAGAGGCGCAAAGGGATTGTTTGTTCTGTCAGAGGCGGGGGGAGAGGGGGAGTTCTTGTCTTGTCTGCTTGGAGGAGGAGATTCAGTTGCTCTGCGTTCCAGGATTTCAACCAATTTTCTGATGCAGCTAGTGGATTGCCCCTGCAGCATAGCGCGGGGCACTCCTAAAGCTAATGCTTGTCGCCATAAATCATTGCGCAGAGTGCTGTTAATTTGATTTACTGATGCTGGCAGACCCTGAAAGGGTTCCAGTTTATGTTTCGGGTATGGTCGACCCTCCAATTTTCTTGTGTGAAATACCTTCCTACCTCTCCCTGATTGTTCTGATAGAGGCTCAGGGTCTGACCATGCCATCTCTCGTCCATAACTCACCATGTCATGTAACAGCTCTGCCCAAGTAGGGACGTGTGCAGGGGGGGCGTGAAGGTTCTGATCATTATGCTGTTGAGCCCGTATGACCCTTTCCTTTAAATTTTGCATATATATCTTTGCTGTGTCAGGCAGACCCTTAATAAGGGGCCTTAGGTGGACTGGGTCTACCGGAGCCATTAACGGAACATCAAAGCGTCCTCGGTCATACATTGCCTGAATACAAGCAGCTTTCTGCATTGCCTCTGATAAGCCAGACAGCCCCCTAACTTTGATTATTAGTGGCTCGTCTCTTTCTCTGGGGTCTATTCCCCCTGCCCAGTAAGCAACTCGAGCAGTAATAGATCGATTATCATCTGGGAACCCCTCATCTAGAAACACTCCTGGTCCCCAGAAGCCTAAAGATTCTTCTCTGTCTAACAATATTCTGTCGCCACCTGAAAGGGAAACTCTCCACAAGTATTCAGTTTCGGTTTCCCCAGGCTTTCTTGAAAATTTAGTCTGCAGTTCTCCTAATTCTGAACCTGAATAAGGAGTAGTCCGAACTGTGGTGCGGGGATTCCGACCTCGGGGACCTTCAGATGTTTCGGTCTTTATCAGCGGCCGAACAGCCACTAATTCTGAGGATTCTTCTTGTATCTCTTTATCTGGATCTCCCCATATGTCCCCGTCCCAGTCCTCAGGCTCAGTGTTAGTAATTAACTTTCTGATTTGCCGCATATTAGGGGGTCGGGGTGCCTGCATCAGCATTGTTTCAATTCGCTGCTCCAGTAACTGGGTACGTCTCTTTTCCTTCTCTAATTCATACTGCAAATGTTGAATTTCTGAATTCTTACTTTGATAATCTAATTTCAATTTCTGAAATATTTTATAGTCCTTCTGCGCCTGAATTAAGCAACCGCCCAGAATAGCACAAATAACACCCTTGCCTCTGCCGTCCTTAAACTTAGCATGGCATTCCTCCATTCTTTGCAAAACCTTTTCAGGATCTGACCAATTATCTCTGGCCCAATCTTCCCCACCTTCTGAGGGACCACATTTCTGTCTCCGTAGGAATTCCTTTATCGACATCCTGCCGACTACGCCAATTTTGTGTTGAAAATGTTGCAGTTTGAAAGCCGCAGTGGTAGTGGTGGTGGGGGGGGGAAGGAGATATCAAAAAAAAGTATCGGATTCACAAACAGTCTGTGGACTGTAGGTCCGATCGCCTTCCTAGGAGCGAATCGAGTTCCCAAATAGTGTGATCCACTATAAGCTCGACCCTGGCAGTATCGGATTCACGAACAGTCCGTGGACCGTAGGTCCGATCGCCTTCCTAGGAGCGAATCGAGTTCCCAAATAGTGTGATCCACTATAAGCTCGATCCTGGCAGTATCGGATTCACGAACAGTCCGTGGACCGTAGGTCCGATCGCCTTCCTAAGAGCGAATCGAGTTCCCAAATAGTGTCACCAACTATAAGCTCGACTCTGGCAGTATCGGATTCACGAACAGTCTGTCAACTGTAGGTCCGATCGCCTCCC